>NC_088419.1:93943461-94095961 GCF_034236695.1 Oncorhynchus nerka | reverse complement strand
AGGGTAGTAGGGTGTCAGTCACAACAGGGTAGTAGGGTGTCAGTCACAACATGGTAGTAGGGTGTCAGTCACAACAGGGTAGTAGGGTGTCAGTCACACCAGGGTAGTAGGATGTCAGTCACAACAGGGTAGGAGAGTGTCAGTCACAACATGGTAATAGGGTGTCAGTCACAACAGGGTAGTAGGGTATCAGTCACAACAGGGTAGTAGGGTGTCAGTAACAACATGGTAGTAGGGTATCAGTCACTACATGGTAGTAGGGTGTCAGTCACAACAGGGTAGTAGGGTGTCAGTCACAACAGGGTAGTAGGGTGTCAGTCACAACAGGGTAGTAGGGTATCAGTCACAACAGGGTAGTAGGGTATCAGTCACAACAGGGTAGTAGGGTGTCAGTCACAACAGGGTAGTAGAGAGTGTCAGTCACAACAGGGTAGTAGGGTGTCAGTCACAACATGGTAATAGGGTGTCAGTCACAACAGGGTTGTAGGGTGTCAGTCACAACAGGGTAGTAGGGTGTCAGTCACAACAGGGTAGTAGGATGTCAGTCACAACAGGGTAGGAGAGTGTCAGTCACAACATGGTAATAGGGTGTCAGTCACAACATGGTAATAGGGTGTCAGTCACAACAGGGTAGTAGGGTGTCAGTCACAACAGGGTAGTAGGGTGTCAGTCACAACAGGGTAGTAGGGTGTTAGTCACAACAGGGTAGTAGGGTGTCAGTCACAACAGGGTAGTAGGGTGTCAGTCACAACAGGGTTGTAGGGTGTCAGTCACAACAGGGTAGTAGGGTGTCAGTCACAACAGGGTAGTAGGGTGTCAGTCACAACAGGGTAGTAGGATGTCAGTCACAACAGGGTAGGAGAGTGTCAGTCACAACATGGTAATAGGGTGTCAGTCACAACATGGTAATAGGGTGTCAGTCACAACAGGGTAGTAGGGTGTCAGTCACAACAGGGTAGTAGGGTGTCAGTCACAACAGGGTAGTAGGGTGTCAGTCACAACAGGGTAGCAGGGTAGCAGGTACTCTATCAGTCACAACAGGGTAGCAGGGTAGCAGGTACTCTATCAGTCACAACAGGGTAGCAGGGTAGCAGGTACTCTATCAGTCACAAGAGGGTAGCAGGTACTCTATCAGTCACAACAGGGTAGCAGGGTAGCAGGTACTCTATCAGTCACAACAGGGTAGCAGGGTAGCATGTACTCTATCAGTCACAACAGGGTAGCAAGTACTCTATCAGTCACAACAGGGTAGCAGGGTACTCATCAGTCACAACAGTCACAACAGGGTAGCAGGTGTCAGCAGGTACTCTATCAGTCACAACAGGGTAGCAGGGTAGCAGGTACTCTATCAGTCACAAGAGGGTAGCGGGTACTCTATCAGTCACAAGAGGGTAGTGGGTACTCTATCAGTCACAACAGGGTAGCAGGGTAGCAGGTACTCTATCAGTCACAACAGGGTAGCAGGGTAGCAGGTACTCTATCAGTCACAAGAGGGTAGCGGGTACTCTATCAGTCACAATAGTGTAGCAGGGTAGTAAATACTAAGGGTAGTAAGTCACAAGAGTGTAGTATCTCACTTTCTCCCATGGGTCCCGTGGTAGACGTGAAGGTACCGTGTTCGTCCTTGATGAAGTGACCACTGAGCACAATGTCCTGTCTGCTGCTGGCGTCCACGCGACCGACCCTGGGAAAGAGGAGACAGGCGTTGGGACGGCGTTGGAACGAGGGGAAACCACGTGATTAGCAGGCAACTAAAAGGAAGGAGTAAGGTGCTTTTCTGCGGCACCAATGTAAATGGAACGTTGGGCCAGTAAACCCGAAAGGTCGCTGGTTCGAATACCGAGCCGACAAGGTGAAAAATACGTCGAAGTGCCCTTGAGTAAGGAACTTAACCTTGTTGGATCCAGGAGTGTAGTACTACTATGGGTGATCCTGTAAAACAACACATTCCACAGGAACTTAACCTTGTTGGATCCAGGAGTGTAGTACTACTATGGGTGATCCTGTAAAACAACGCATTCCACTGCACCGATCCAGTATATGTGACAATAGATATATATAGATAGATATAGAGATGATTTTTTAGGAACACTTCGTTCTTGATAAGGTATACATTTCTCTGCTGGATGAATGTTCTCTTACCTGGTCAATATCTCTATGTTCTCTCTATGTTCTCTCTTACCTGGTTAATATCTCTATGTTCTCTCTGTTCTCTCTATGTTCTCTCTGTTCTCTCTATGTTCTCTCTGTTCTCTCTATGTTCTCTCTGTTCTCTCTATGTTCTCTCTATGTTCTCTCTGTTCTCTCTATGTTCTCTCTATGTTCTCTCTTACCTGGTTAATATATCTATGTTCTCTCTATGTTCTCTCTATGTTCTCTCTGTTCTCTCTATGTTCTCTCTGTTCTCTCTATGTTCTCTCTATGTTCTCTCTATGTTCTCTCTTACCTGGTTAATATATCTATGTTCTCTCTCTGTTCTCTCTATGTTCTCTCTATGTTCTCTCTATGTTCTCTCTGTTCTCTCTATGTTCTCTCTTACCTGGTTAATATATCTATGTTCTCTCTCTGTTCTCTCTATGTTCTCTCTATGTTCTCTCTGTTCTCTCTATGTTCTCTCTATGTTCTCTCTGTTCTCTCTATGTTCTCTCTGTTCTCTCTATGTTCTCTCTTACCTGGTCAATATATCTATGTTCTATCTATGTTCTCTCTATGTTCTCTCTATGTTCTCTCTTACCTGGTCATTATCTCTATGTTCTCTCTATGTTCTATCTATGTTCTCCCTATGTTCTCTCTGTTCTCTCTATGTTCTCTCTTACCTGGTCATTATCTCTATGTTCTCTCTATGTTCTCTCTTACCTGGTCATTATCTCTATGTTCTCTCTATGTTCTCTCTATGTTCTCTCTTACCTGGTCATTATCTCTATGTTCTCTCTCTGTTCTCTCTATGTTCTCTCTTACCTGGTCATTATCTCTATGTTCTCTCTATGTTCTCTCTATGTTCTATCTATGTTCTCTCTTACCTTGTTAATATCTCTGTTCTCTCTATGTTCTCTCTATGTTCTCTCTATGTTCTCTCTTACCTGGCGAATATCTCTATGTTCTCTCTATGTTCTCTCTATGTTCTCTCTTACCTGGTGAATATCTCTATGTTCTATCTATGTTCTCTCTATGTTCTATTTATGTTCCCTCTATGTTCTCTCTTACCTGGTCATTATCTCTATGTTCTCTCTATGTTCTCTCTTACCTGGTTAATATCTCTATGTTCTCTCTGTTCTCTCTATGTTCTCTCTTACCTTGTTAATATCTCTCTGTTCTCTCTATGTTCTCTTACCTGGTGATGCCATCTTTAATGTAGTACAGCAGACACTCTGACATCAGGGGTCCTCGTTAAGGTTCACCAGGTGAGGAGTCTACAGCAGGGAGGGTTCATATGAGTTCATAAAGGTTCATATGGGTTCATATGAGTTCATATAGGTCAATATAGGTTCATATTGGTTCATATGAGTTAATATAGATTCATATGGGTTCATATAGATTCACATAGATTCAGATGGGTTCATATGAGTTCATATAGATTCACATGGGTTCATATGGGTTCATATAGATTCATATGGGTTCATATATATTCATATAGGTTCACATGGGTTCATATAGGTTCACATGGGTTCATATAGGTTCGTATGAGTTCATATAGATTAATATGGGTTCATATAGGTTCATATGAGTTCATATGGGCTCATATAGATTCATATAGGTTCATATAGATTCATATGGGTTCATATAAATTCATATAGGTTCATATAGGTTCATATGGGTTCATATGAGTTCATTCTAGAGTAAATGTATATGTTGTCTAATGAATTAAATACATGCCATATAATCTGTTCAACCTCATTTCAGATCAATATATTCAGTCACTTATTCCAACATCACATTTTAATTGAATAAAAGGATACTCATGCATAGATCTGCTACAGGTAGATAAACACAAAGCATAGATCTGTTGCAGGTAGATAAACACAAAGCATAGATCTGCTACAGGTAGATAAACACAAAGCATAGATCTGTTGCAGGTAGATAAACAGAGCATAGATCTGCTACAGGTAGACAAACACAAAGCATAGATCTGCTACAGGTAGATAAACAGAGCATAGATATGTTGCAGGTAGATAAACACAAAGCATAGATCTGCTACAGGTAGACAAACACAGGACATAGATCTGCTACAGGTAGATAAACAGAGCATAGATATGTTGCAGGTAGATAAACACAAAGCATAGATCTGCTACAGGTAGACAAACACAGGACATAGATCTGCTACAGGTAGATAAACAGAGCATAGATATGTTGCAGGTAGATAAACACAGAGATTGCGTTCTAAACAGAACTCTATTCCCTATATAGTACACTATTTTTGCCCAAGGCCCAAAGGGGCACTATGAAGAGACCTACGGTGGCGTTTTGGACACAACTAGACATTCACTATAGTAGATAAGACATGCAGACAGTCTCTAGGAGATCCACAGCGTTACTAATACCCATCAAACACAGATGGCTCTTCTAGCAAACAGAAGTGCTATAAATATGACTAAATATAGCAAACACATACATAATGTGTTTGCTTTTCTGAGCTCGCATCTCTCTGCTGTTTGATAGCACAGTGAGTAGGGCTTTGTTTACTCTGAATAATGCAGTAGATTTAAAAAGCGGAAGACTAAATGAATCAAAGTCCTATTTACATAAGGAGACCAAATTAAAAAGGAAACCCTTTGGTTGATCTTTACAGCCACTGTAAATCTGTACATAGCAGGCAGATTCCAAATAGGGCTACAGAGACTAATGTATCACTGAACTCAACATGCAACAATTTCAAAGATTTTGCCTGAGTTACAGTTCATATCAGGAAATCAGTCAATTGAAATAAATTCATGAGGCCCTAATCTATGGATTTCACGTGACTGGGAATACAGATATGCATCTTATTATTTGACCATGCTGGTCATCTATGAACATTTGAACATCTTGGCCATGTTCTGTTATAATCTCCACCCGGCACAGCCAGAAGAGGACTGGCCACCCCACATATGCTCTCTCTAATTCTCTCTTTCTTTCTCTCTCTCGGAGGACCTGAGCCCTAGGACCATGCCCCAGGACTACCTGACTCCTTGCTGTCCCCAGTCCACCTGACCGTGCTGCTGCTCCAGTTTCAACTGTTCTGCCTTATTATTATTCGACCATGCTGGTCATTTATGAACATTTGAACATCTTGGCCATGTTCTGTTATAATCTCCACCCGGCACAGCCAGAAGAGGACTGGCCACCCCACATAGCCTGGTTCCTCTCTAGGTTTTGGCCTTTCTAGGGAGTTTTTCCTAGCCACCGTGCTTCTACACCTGCATTGCTTGCTGTTTGGGGTTTTATAGGCTGGGTTTCTGTACAGCACTTTGAGATATCAGCTGATGTACGAAAGGCTATATAAATACATTTGATTTGATTTGATCTGTTTGTCACAAAAACCTTAAGTGTGGATCTGAAAACCAGTCAGTATCTGGTGTGAACAGCATTTGTCTCACGTAGCGCGAATACATCTCCTTCGCATAGAGTTGATCAGGCGTTTTATTGTGGCCTGATTCAATGGCTGCTCAAAGTTTCTGGACATCGGACTGGAACTGGAACATGCTTGTTAGAGCCGATTTGGACATATTTGTATGAAAGACCGAACATATGGAGCTCCATGTATATTTGTGTAAATATATTAAATATTAATGTATATGATGAAATATTAGGTACGTACCTTTTATGATTTATATTTACCTGATTGAGATATATTCATTTGTTGTTAGTGTAACTCAGTTTTCCCCCCCCTCTTGCCTATTCATTGTATTGTGGTAAGTGTGTTAGGATAAAGGCAGGAAGTTGGGCCTTCGGGAGTCCTTGCTAGTTTCAGGAGCGGTATAGTTTTTTTGACTTGAATGTAGTGGCTTCCTTTCATCTTTACCATAGCCACTGCCCAAGCCTGAAGCGGGGTTGTTGGGTACGCATACAGACAGACAGACAGACAGGTCATAATATGTATTTTCCATATAAAGTATTCTATGCTTTAAGTTGATTGGAGAATCATTTATTTGTTAGATATAAGAAGAATAAACATTTTTGTTGCACCATATCCCTGGATGTCATTGAATGTTTGGCCGTTTGGAAACCTTGAGTGTGGACTGTATGCGTACCAAACAACCCCGCTTCAGGCTTGGGCAGTGGCTATGGTAAAGAGGAAAGGAAGCCACTACAATGCTGTTAGGTGACATGTCTGGTGAGTATGCCGACCATGGAAGAACAGGGACATTTTTTAGCTCCGGGAATTTCCAGTAATTTCATCGGCAGGGATTGGGAGACTAGTCTGGATCGAGGGAAAGATGAACGGAGCAAAGTACTCAGAGATCCTCGGTGAAAACCTGCTCCAGAGCACTCAGGACCTCAGACTAGGGTGAAAGTTCACCTTCCAACAAACAACGACCCTAAGCACACAGACAAGACAATGCAGGAGTGGCTTTGAGACAAGTCTCTGAGTGTCCTTGAGTGGCCCAGCCAGAGCCCGGACTTGAACCCGATCTAACATCTCTGAAGAGACCTGAAAATAGCCGTGCAGTGTCACTCCCCATCCAACCTGACAGAGCTTGAGAGTATCTGCAGAGAAAATTGGGAGAAACTCCCCAAATACAGGGGTGCCAATCTTGTAGTGTCATACCCAAGGCGGTAATCGGTTCTTCAACTGTCATGCCCTGATCTGTTTCACCTATCTTTGTGATTGTCTCCACCCATCTCCAGGTGTCACCTGTTTTCCCCATTATCCCCTGGGTACCTATTCCTGTGATCCCTGTTTGTCTGTTGCTAGTTCATCTTGTTTTGTCAAGTCAACCAGCATGTTTTCCTGGTTTTTCCTTTTCTCTCTTTTGCTAGTCCTCCCGGTTTTGACCCTTGCCTGCCCTGACTCTGAACCCGCCTGCCTGACCAATCAGCCTGCCCTGACCTCAAACCTGCCTGCCACTCTGTACCTCCTGGACTCTGACCTAGTTTATGATATTTTGCCTGTCCACAACTATTCTCTTGCCTGCCCCTTTTGGATTATAATAAACATCAGAGACTCAAACCATCTGCCTCCCGTGTCTGCATCTGGGTCTCACCCTGAATAAAGGGTCTGAATCCTTATGTAATTGTGATAAAAAAAAATGTTTGCTCATAAATGTTTTTAAGTGTTTTTGCTTTTTTCATTCTGGGATTTTGTGTATAAATCATTTATTTTATTTTATTTTATTTTATTTTATTTAACTCGGCAAGTCAGTTAAGAACAAATTCTTATTTACAATGAGGGCCTACACCGGCCAAACCCGGATGATGCTGGGCCAATTGTGATGAGGGAAAAAAAACATTTGAATCCATTTTAGAATAAGGCTGTAAAAGAACAAAATGTGGAAAAAGTCAAGGGGTCTGAATAGATTCTGAATCCACTTTATTTCCATTAATGTTTTTGACTGGTATCTTCAAGCAAGTCTTTTGAGGCCTGTGGGCAAGTCTTAGAGCAAAACAAACTGACATATGTTTGTGAGAATCTCATCTTTAGTGATAGTGTGTAGCCCAATCTGTTGGGACACTACAGACAGAAGATGGCAGATTGGCTGCACCGATACTTCCGATACGCTTGTGGGGGTCGTAGAGCAAAACGAAGAACACCATCATGTTTGTGAGAGTCTCATTGTTCCAGAATAGTTTGTAGGCCAAACTGTTTTTCTGAGAAGACCGATGTTTCATGGTCTGACAAACATCAAGCTCTGACAGTTTTCAACGCAGATGCGGAGGTTGGTATATCGGCGGATGTGGTGGATTAAGTCACATTTCTATCTTAAACTGATGGAGATTTATGGGGATTTTGTCACTCCGTCTAGCAGTGAATTTCAAACGCAGATTCAACCGCAAAGACCAGGGAGATTTTCTAATGCCTCGTAAAGAAGGGCTCCTATTGGTAGATGGGTAAAAATACAAAAAGCATACATTGAGTATTCCTTTGAGCCTGGTGAAGTTATTAATTACACTTTGGATGGTGTATCAATACACCCAGTCACTATAAAGATACAGGTGTCCTTCCTAACTCAGTTGCCAGAGAGGAAGGAAACCGCTCAGGGATTTCACCATGAGGCCAATGTTAACTTTAAAAAAGTTAGAGTTTAATAATGGCTGTGAAAACCTGAGAAAACTGAGAATAGATCAACAACCTTGTAGTTACTTCACAATCCTAACCTAAATGACTGAGTAACAATAAAGAAGCCTGTACAGAGATGTTGTTTTTTTCAAAACATGCATCCTGTTTGCAACAAGGCACTGACGTAAAACTGCAAAAACAATTGGCAAAGAAATTAACTTCATGTTCTGAATACAAAGCGTTATGTTTGGGGAAATCCAACACAACACATCACTGAGTATCACTCTTCATATTTTCAAGCACTGTGGTGGCTGCATCATGTTATGGTATGCTTGTCATTGGCAAGGACTACAGAGTTTCTCTGTATAAAAAAAAGAGATGGAAAAGAGCTAAGGACACGCAAAATCCTAGAGGAAAACCTAGTTCAGTCTGCTTTCCACCAGACACTGGGAGACAAACTCACCTTTCAGCAGGACAATAACCTAAAACACAAGGTCAAATATATGGAGTTGCTTTGAATGGTGAATGTTCCTGAGTGGCCTAGTTACAGTTTTGACTTAAATCGCCTCCCCCTTTGTTTTTATACTGCTGCTTACACGCTGTTTATTATCTATGCATAGTCACTTTACAAATGACCTGTCATCATACGAATGAGACCAAGGCGCAGCGTGCTATGCGTACATTCTCATGTATTTAAAGAATGAAACACCAAACAAAAACGAACCGTTGCCGCTATACAAACGAGTGCCGACAGGAAACTACACATAGACAACAACCCACGAACACAAAATGGAAAAATGGCTACCTAAATATGATCCCCAATCAGAGACAACGATAAACAGTTGCCTCTGATTGGGAACCATATCAGGCCACCATAGACATACATACGACCTAGGCCTACAAAACCCCTAGATATACAAAAACCCTAGGCAATACAAAAACTAGCATACCCACCCTACTTACACCCTGACCCTAACCAAAATATAAAGAAACCAAGATAACTAAGGTCAGGGCGTGACATTACCTCGACTAACCTGTACCCCCGCAGATTGACTCGGTACCTGTACCCCTTGTATATAGCCACGTTATTGTTATTTTATTGTGTTACTTTTGATTAAATATTTTACTTTAGTTTATTTTCTTAAGTCTATTTCTTGAACTGTATTGTTGGTTAAGGACTTGTAAGTAATCATTTCACGGTAAGGTCTACAACCTGTTGTATTTGGCGCATGTGACAAATACATTTTGATTTGATTGTACAATCCAGGTGTGCAATGCTCTTAAAGACCCAGAACGACTCGAAGCTGTAATCACTGCCTAGCATGACACAGGGATGTGAATTCTTATGTAAATTAGATATTTATGATTTAAATTTTCAACAAATTAGCAAACATTTCTTAAAACACGAATTCACTTATTTTTCATTATGGGGTGAGAGAAAAACATCTATTTAATCCATTTTGAATTCAGGCTTTTAAACACAGTAAAGTTTGGTGTTAGTCAAGTTTGAATACTTTCTCAAGGCACATACATTATGCACATTTCCAACATTTTAATATGGGCTGACAAATGCTCTGTGTTGATACATGCTCTCTTTGAGAAAGAGGAGAGCTGAAGCAGAAGAATCTGTAACGGTTACAGTCTACTGAGGCACTCAGAGACAGAGAGTATGTAGGAGACTCCAGAGAGAAGAGGAGTGTGTAGGAGACTCCAGAGAGGGGAGGAGTTGGTAGGAGACTCCAGAGGGGAGAGGGGTGGGTAGGAGACTCCAGAGAGGAGAAGAGTATCTAGGAGACTCCAGAGGAGTGTGTAGGAGACTCCAGAGAGAAGAGGAGTGTGTAGGAGACTCCAGAGAGGGAAGGAGTGTGTAGGAGACTTCAGAGGGTAGAGGAGTGTGTAGGAGACTCCAGAGAGGAGAGGAGTATCTAGGAGACTCCAGAGAGGAGAGGAGAATCTAGGAGACTCCAGAGAGGAGTGTGTAGGAGACTCCAGAGAGAAGAGGAGTGTGTAGGAGACTCCAGAGGAGTGTGTGTAGGAGACTCCAGAGAGGAGAGGAGTGTGTAGGAGACTCCAGAGAGAAGAGGAGTGTGTAGGAGACTCCAGAGAGGAGAGGAGTGTGTAGGAGACTCCAGAGAGGAGATGAGTGTGTAGGAGACTCCAGAGGGGAGAGGAGTGTGTAGGAGACTCCAGAGGAGTGTGTAGGAGACTCCAGAGAGGAGAGGAGTGTGTAGGAGACTCCAGAGGGGAGAGGAGTGTGTAGGAGACTCCAGAGGGGAGAGGAGTGTGTAGGAGACTCCAGAGGAGTGTGTAGGAGACTCCAGAGAGGAGAGGAGTGTGTAGGAGACTCCAGAGGAGTGTGTAGGAGACTCCAGAGAGGAGAGGAGTGTGTAGGAGACACTGCAGAGGGACCAACCTCATTGGGTGAAAACAGCCCTACTGTGTCTATGAACACAGCCTCAGGCTTTCTGCTCTGCTGTGATGTCGAGGGCTTGGAAGTAAATCAACATGAATGTGTCATACCTTGATCTGTTTCACCTGTCTTTGTGATTGTCCCCCCCCCTCCAGGTGTCACCCATCATCCCCATTATCCCCTGTGTATTTATACCTGTGTTCTCTGTTTGTCTGTTGCCAGTTTGTATTGTTTGTCAAGTCAACCAGCGTTTTTTTGTGTCGGCTCCAGTTTTTCCCCCAGTCTCTCTTTTCTCAAGCTCATGGTTTGTGACACTTGTCCTAACCCTGTACCCGCCCACTCTGCCTGCCGTCCCGTACCTTTGCATCGGGGTCTAACCCTTGATACCTGATAGAAAGCATCGAATAAAACATTGCTTGTTCTCCTGTTCACCCTCATCCACGGTTAGTGGTACATTTGTTGATTACACTATTCGAGTTCATACTATTAATGTTGAAGACATGTGACACGGGGTGGCAGGGTAGCCTAGTGGTTAGAGTGGAGGGGCGGCAGGGTAGCCTAGTGGTTAGAGTGGAGGGGCGGCAGGGTAGCCTAGTGGTTAGAGTGGAGGGGCGGCAGGGTAGCCTAGTGGTTAGAGTGGAGGGGCGGCAGGGTAGCCTAGTGGTTAGACTGTAGGGGCGGCAGGGTAGCCTAGTGGTTAGAGTGGAGGGGCGGCAGGGTAGCCTAGTGGTTAGAGTGGAGGGGCGGCAGGGTAGCCTAGTGGTTAGAGTGGAGTGGCGGCAGGGTAGCCTAGTGGTTAGAGTGGAGGGGCGGCAGGGTAGCCTAGTGGTTAGAGTGGAGGGGCGGCAGGGTAGCCTAGTGGTTAGAGTGTAGAGGCGGCAGGGTAGCCTAGTGGTTAGAGCGCTGGACTAGTTCAAAACTAGAGCTGACAAGGTACAAATCTGTCGTTCTGCCCCTGAACAGGCAGTTAACCCACTGTTCCTAGGCTGTCATTGAAAATAAGAAGTTGTTCTTAACTGACTTGCCCAGTTAAATAAAGGTAAAAAAAATCTATATTTAAAAAAAAACATGTATTCTGTGATGTGTAGCTGTCTTACCTTCTTGGGGGAGAACACGCCCACAGTTCCTCCATCTTCCCTCATGGCCACACCCATCTCAGCCAGCAGGGCCTCTCTGTGGAAGAGAACAGAGAGTTGTGATGTCATTTACATTTACATTTACATTTAAGTCATTTAGCAGACGCTCTTATCCAGAGCGACTTACCAATGTATCGCTTCTGACTCTGGACCACATGCCCCCTGACGAGGGGGGGTTCTGTCTATGACCACTGCTCTGTCTATGACTGTGCTATCTGCCCCCCCCTTTCTCTACATTTCTCACTGTACTGTCAAAAAATGTTTAATTCCAAAATGCTTCTTTGCCAGATTCATAAAAAAAAGAAAAAAAAGTGAATTGACAGTTTTACAACGGTCTCCTAATCTTCATGGTCCTTGGATCCAGATACTGTAGGGGCCTTTCAACGGTCTCCTAATCTTCAAGATACTGTAGGGGCCTTTCAATGGTCTCCTAATCTTCATTTTCCTTGGAGCCCGGATACTGTAGGGGCCTTTCAATGGTCTCCTAATCTTCATGGTCCTTGGAGCCCGGATACTGTAGGGGCCTTTCAATGGTCTCCTAATCTTCATGGTCCTTGAAGCCAGATACTGTAGGGGCCTTTCAATGGTCTCCTAATCTTCATTGTCCTTGGAGCCCGGATACTGTAGGGGCCTTTCAATGGTCTCCTAATCTTCATGGTCCTTGAAGCCGGATACTGTAGGTGTCTTTCTTTACTATCTGCAGGCAGGTCTATACTGTAAGTAGAGATGTAGAAGCTGAAAGAACTCACCTTTCCATTCTGATGGCTTCTGTTCTGCGAAGTTTCTCCTCCCAGGTCTCATTGAGCTCTGCAATGATTTTCTCTGTTTCCTGATGAAATCACAAAATCATTCATATCGGAGGGTGTGTCAACCCCCCCACCACCCCAGAGTCTATGTTCAATATGTGGGGCGAGGGGTATTATGTCTGACTGTAATCAATGAATCAATCAATCAGTCAAATAATCAATCAATTAATCAACCAATCAGTGTTCAGTTCACCTTGAGTCTCTCGATGGCCTGCTCGCTGCCAGGGCTGATCATGATGCGGTCGTGGAGGCTGGCGATAGATCCGGCTCGACTGGACAGGGCGGACAAAGAGGGGGAGGGGCTCATCCCCGTCATGGCATTGGTCACTGTGGAGAGATCATAATTTTGATTGACAGATTAGCGATTATTGTTATTATTCTTAAAATTGGATAGGTCTGTCAGGCGGGGCACAGGAAACAGGGGGGCAGGACAGGAAGTGGGGATAGAGCAGGGACAGGGAGGTAAGAAAGATGGAGAGAAGCGGAAAGAATATAGAAAAAGACAGAGGACAGAAGACAGAAGACAGATAACAGAGGACAGAAGAAGTAGCTTGAAATGAATCTGAAATACAAAGTGAAACATTAACTGAGAGTAAGAAGGACACCAGAAAGAGAAGACAGAAGCAGCCCTGCATGCAGAAAGCCACGCAAAAAAGAAGAAGAAGAACGCTAAATCAAATCAAATCAAATTTATTTATATAGCCCTTCGTACATCAGCTGATATCTCAAAGTGCTGTACAGAAACCCAGCCTAAAACCCCAAACAGCAAGCAATGCAGGTGTAAAAGCATAAATATATCGCAGTATGGGCATACAGAGCGACTGGAGGGGCTAAGCTAAAATAATAAGATCTAACATCAAGCCAGATGCTCAATATGCCAACGAGCTTCAAGCAAAGCATTAGCAGTCAGTGAGACCTATCAGAATCCTCAATTCAACACTGTCACCCGTCTTCCTGAATGAGGTTAGTGCCCTACTGCATACAACACTACATGTATTGTCAGTCAAAAGCACTATTCAATCTATTGACTCTACACCAAGCTCTCCATCTCAAGGCCAAAAGCATGTTTGAATAAAAATTTAACGATGAAACACCACACCAAGAGGGGCTGTGGTTTCCTTCCTTACAGAGCACTAGCCACTAGCCTCTAGCCACTAGCCACTAGCCACTAGCCTCTAGCCACTAGCCACTAGCCACTAGCCACTAGCCAGACCATACTATGGATATCAAATGTAATCTAAAAGCTAATGAGATTCACTAACTGCTTCACCAGCTACTCTAAAAACCATCCTTACCAAAACATATTACTGTAAAAACCATCCTTACCTAAACCTATTACTGTAAAAACCATTCTTACCAAACCTATTACTGTAAAAACCATTCTTACCAAACCCTATTACTGTAAAAACCATCCTTACCAAACCTATTCCTGTAAAAACCATCCTTACCAAACCTATTCCTGTAAAAACCATCCTTACCAAACCTATTACTGTAAAAACCATCCTTACCAAACCTATTCCTGTAAAAACCATCCTTACCAAACCTATTCCTGTAAAAACCATCCTTACCAAACCTATTCCTGTAAAAACCATCCTTACCAAACCTATTACTGTAAAAACCATCCTTACCAAACCTATTACTGTAAAAACCATCCTTACCAAACCTAATACTGTAAAAACCATCCTTACCAAACCTATTACTGTAAAAACCATCCTTACCAAACCTATTCCTGTAAAAACCATCCTTACCAAACCATATTACTGTAAAATCCATCCTTACCAAACCCTATTACTGTAAAAACCATCCTTACCAAACCCTATTACTGTAAAAACCATCCTTACCAAACCCTATTACTGTAAAAATCATCCTTACCAAACCTATTACTGTAAAAAAAATATCCTTACCAAACCTATTACTGTAAAAACCATCCTTACCAAACACTATTACTGTAAAAACCATCCTTACCAAACACTATTACTGTAAAAACCATTCTTCCCAAATCTATTACTGTAACAGGAAATCCTTTTCTACTGCAGAGTACCAGGCGGAAGGTCTTCCATTGAGAAGCAGATAGAACAGGGACTGACTGTGCTGTAAGTGAGGTTGAGATTCATGACTGTACTAACGGATTACTGATCACCCTAAAATGTTGTTTATTTTCCAATCTCGCAGATTTTACAAGAGCTTCACATTCTCTATCAAATGATATCTAGATATATTAAGTTAGCCAGTGCTTTGTATCGGTTCACTATGTGAACGCAATATACTAAAAGGTCATTTTGACATGGTTAATTTGGGAATAATGTGCTGAAAGGTCTCTGCAACCTTGTATGGAACAATGACTCTCAGCATTGCAGTTGGTTCTGCTATAGCGACACAGAGGAACACAGTAGGCAGGTAGGTGTTGCTATAGCAACACAGAGGAGCACAGTAGGCAGGTAGGGGCTGCTATAGCAACACAGAGGAACACAGTAAGCAGGCAGGTGTTGCTATAGCAACACAGAGGAACACAGTAGGCAGGTAGGTGCTGCTATAGCAACACGGAGAAACACAGTAGGCAGGTAGGTGTTGCTATAGCAACACAGAGGAACACAGTAAGCAGGCAGGTGCTGCTATAGCAACACGGAGGAGCAGAGTAGGCAGGTAGGTGCTGCTATAGCAACACGGAGAAACACAGTAGGCAGGTAGGTGCTGCTATAGCAACACAGAGAAACACAGTAGGCAGGTAGGTGCTGCTATAGCAACACAGAGAAACACAGTAGGCAGGTAGGTGCTGCTATAGCAACACAGAGAAACACAGTAGGCAGGTAGGTGCTGCTATAGCAACACAGCAACCAATTCAAAGAAAAACACCAGTCCGTATACTCTCTGTTAAGCCAAGATGGCACACAACACTTCTACAACCCTACATTTGGAGGCCATCTGTTGAAACACAGTAGCTAATAGCAATGTCAAAAAAAATGAGATAGCAAACTACAGTAGAGATAAACAGTAGAGAGAGAAACAGTAGAGAGAAACAGTAGAGAGAGAAACAGTAGAGAGAAACAGAGAAAAATAGTAGAGAGAAACAGTAGAGAGAAACAGTAGAGAGAGAAACAGTAGAGAGAAAGTAGAGAGAGAAACAGTAGAGAGGAGAAACAGAGAGAAACAGTAGAGAGAGAAACAGTAGAGAGAAACAGAGAGAAACAGTAGAGAGAGAAACAGTAGAGAGAAACAGTAGAGATAAACAGTAGAGAGAAAGTAGAGAGAGAAACAGTAGAGAGAGAAGCAGTAGAGAGAGAAACAGTAGAGAGAGAAACAGTAGAGAGAAAAACAGTAGAGAGAAACAGTAGAGAGAGAAACAGTAGAGATTAACAGTAGAGAGAGAAACAGTAGAGATTAACAGTAGAGAAACAGTAGAGAAACAGTAGAGAGAAACAGTAGAGAGAGACATAGTAGAGAGAAACAGTAGAGAGAGACATAGTAGAGAGAAACAGTAGAGAGAAACATAGTAGAGAGAAACAGTAGAGAGAAACAGTAGAGAGAAACAGTAGAGAGAAACAGTAGAGAGAAAGTAGAGAGAGAAACAGTAGAGAGGAGAAACAGAGAGAAACAGTAGAGAGAGAAACAGTAGAGAGAAACAGAGAGAAACAGTAGAGAGAGAAACAGTAGAGAGAAACAGTAGAGAGAAACAGTAGAGAGAAAGTAGAGAGAGAAACAGTAGAGAGAGAAACAGTAGAGAGAGAAACAGTAGAGAGAGAAACAGTAGAGAGAAAAACAGTAGAGAGAAACAGTAGAGAGAGAAACAGTAGAGAGAAACAGTAGAGAGAAACAGTAGAGAAACAGTAGAGTAGAGATTAACAGTAGAGAGAAACAGTAGAGAGAGACATAGTAGAGAGAAACAGTAGAGAGAGACATAGTAGAGAGAAACAGTAGAGAGAAACATAGTAGAGAGAAACAGTAGAGAGAAACATAGAGAAACAGTAGAGAGAAACAGTAGAGAGAAACAGTAGAGAAACAGTAGAGAAACAGTAGAGAGAGAAACAGTAGAGAGAGAAACAGTAGAGAGAAAGTAGAGAGAGAAACAGTAGAGAGAGAAACAGTAGAGAGAGAAACAGTAGAGAGAGAAACAGTAGAGAGAAAAACAGTAGAGAAAAACAGTAGAGAGAGAAACAGTAGAGATTAACAGTAGAGAGAAACAGTAGAGAGAAACAGAGAGAAACAGTAGAGAGAAACAGTAGAGAAACAGTAGAGAAACAGTAGAGTAGAGATTAACAGTAGAGAGAAACAGTAGAGAGAGACATAGTAGAGAGAAACAGTAGAGAGGGACATAGTAGAGAGAAACAGTAGAGAGAAACAGAGAGAAACAGTAGAGAGAAACAGTAGAGAGAAACAGTAGAGAGAGAAACAGTAGAGAGAGAAACAGTAGTGAGAGAAACAGTAGTGAGAGAAACAGTAGAGAGAAACAGTAGAGAGAGAAACAGTAGAGAGAAACAGAGAGAAACAGTAGAGAGAGAAACAGTAGAGAGAAACAGTAGAGAGAGAAACAGTAGAGAGAGAAACAGTAGAGAGAAACACAGTAGAGAGAAACAAACAGTAGAGAGAAACAGTAGAGAGAGAAACAGTAGAGAGGAGAAACAGAGAGAAACAGTAGAGAGAGAAACAGTAGAGAGAAACAGAGAGAAACAGTAGAGAGAGAAACAGTAGAGAGAAACAGTAGAGATAAACAGTAGAGAGAAAGTAGAGAGAGAAACAGTAGAGAGAGAAACAGTAGAGAGAGAAACAGTAGAGAGAGAAACAGTAGAGAGAAACAGTAGAGAGAGAAACAGTAGAGAGAAACAGTAGAGAGAGAAACAGTAGAGATTAACAGTAGAGAGAAACAGAGAGAAACAGTAGAGAGAAACAGTAGAGAAACAGTAGAGAAACAGTAGAGAGAAACAGTAGAGAGAGACATAGTAGAGAGAAACAGTAGAGAGAGACATAGTAGAGAGAAACAGTAGAGAGAAACATAGTAGAGAGAAACAGTAGAGAGAAACAGAGAGAAACAGTAGAGAGAAACAGTAGAGAGAAACAGTAGAGAGAAACAGTAGAGAGAGAAACAGTAGAGCGGAGAAACAGAGAGAAACAGTAGAGAGAGAAACAGTAGAGAGAAACAGAGAGAAACAGTAGAGAGAGAAACAGTAGAGAGAGAAACAGTAGAGAGAAACAGTAGAGAGAAAGTAGAGAGAGAAACAGTAGAGAGAGAAACAGTAGAGAGAGAAACAGTAGAGAGAGAAACAGTAGAGAGAGAAACAGTAGAGAGAGAAACAGAGAGAAACAGTAGAGAGAGAAACAGTAGAGAGAAACAGTAGAGAGAAACAGTAGAGAGAAAGTAGAGAGAGAAACAGTAGAGAGAGAAACAGTAGAGAGAGAAACAGTAGAGAGAGAAACAGTAGAGAGAAAAACAGTAGAGAGAAACAGTAGAGAGAGAAACAGTAGAGAGAAACAGTAGAGAGAGAAACAGTAGAGATTAACAGTAGAGAGAAACAGTAGAGAGAAACAGAGAGAAACAGTAGAGAGAAACAGTAGAGAAACAGTAGAGAAACAGTAGAGTAGAGATTAACAGTAGAGAGAAACAGTAGAGAGAGACATAGTAGAGAGAAACAGTAGAGAGAGACATAGTAGAGAGAAACAGTAGAGAGAAACATAGTAGAGAGAAACAGTAGAGAGAAACATAGAGAAACAGTAGAGAGAGAAACAGTAGAGAGAGAAACAGTAGAGAGAGAAACAGTAGTGAGAGAAACAGTAGAGAGAAACAGTAGAGAGAAACAGTAGAGAGAGAAACAGTAGAGAGAAACAGAGAGAAACAGTAGAGAGAGAAACAGTAGAGAGAAACAGTAGAGAGAAACAGTAGAGAGAGAAACAGTAGAGAGAGAAACAGTAGAGAGAAACAAACAGTAGAGAGAAACAGTAGAGAGAGAAACAGTAGAGAGAAACAGCAGAGAGAAACAGTAGAGAGAGAAACAGTAGAGAGAGAAACAGCAGAGAGAAACAGTAGAGAGAAACAGTAGAGAGAAACAGTAGAGAGAAACAGCAGAGAGAAACAGTAGTGAGAGAAACAGTAGAGAGAGAAACAGTAACACACATTTCAAACCAGCAATGTCAGTGCCAAGCGCTGGCCCCTTGTATGCTAGGAGAGAAAGAGAGAGAGAGAACACAGAGAAAGACAAGAGGAGAGACAGGAAAACAAAACTGTGAGGGATTCACTCATTCACTCAGTGTTAGCTGAACAGCTGGTGCCAACATACTGGTTCTGCTAGCATACTGGTTCTACTAGCATACTGGTTCTGCTAGGTTCTGCTAGCATACTGGTTCTGCTAACTGTT
This sequence comes from Oncorhynchus nerka, assembly GCF_034236695.1. NCBI lineage: Eukaryota > Metazoa > Chordata > Actinopteri > Salmoniformes > Salmonidae > Oncorhynchus > Oncorhynchus nerka. The sequence goes on along the minus strand of NC_088419.1, from coordinate 94,077,071 downwards.
GTATCTGGGATCTACATCTGTTTATATTAGTTACTGTGCTGTTACTAAGCAGTAATGCATTACGGCAGTGTTACGTTACTACACCTAATAGGAAATGCACATGCGCACTGGAATGCCGGGAACTGTAGAGCACAAGGTTTTTTTTGACTAAACGAAAACTAACTGTACTCCCATCTCCTGCCTGGTCATTTCTCCACAACACAAATATTACACTAACATACTGGTCCTGGTAACATACTGGTTCTGCTAGCCTACTGGTTCTGCTAACATACTGGTTCTGCTAACATACTGGTGGTGCTAGCATACTGGTTCTACTAGCATACTGGTTCTGCTAGGTTCTGCTAACATACTGGTTCTGCTAGCATACTGGTTCTGCTAACATACTGGTCCTGGTAACATACTGGTTCTGCTAACATACTGGTCCTGCTAACATAATGGTCCTGCTAACATACTGGTTCAGCTAACATACTGGTTCTGCTAGCATACTGGTTCTGATAGCATACTGGTTCTGAATGCATACTGGTTCTGCTAACATACTGGTTCTGATAACATACTGGTTCTGCTAACATACTGGTTCTGATAGCATACTGGTTCTGATAACATACTGGTTCTGGTAACATACTGGTTCTGCTAACATACTGGTGGTGCTAACATACTGGTTCTGCTAACATACTGGTTCTGCTAGCATACTGGTCCTGCTAACCTACTGGTCCTGCTAACATACTGGTCCTGCTAACCTACTGGTCCTGCTAACATACTGGTTCTGCTAGCATACTGGTTCTGCTAACATACTGGTTCTGCTAACATACTGGTTCTGATAACATACTGGTTCTGCAAACATACTGGTTCTGATAACATACTGGTCTGCTAACATTCTGGTCCTGGTAACATACTGGTCCTGCTAACATACTGGTCCAGCTAACATACTGGTCCTGCTAACATACTGGTCCTGCTAACATACTGGTCCTGCTAACATACTGGTTCTGCCTAAATACTGGTCCTGCCTACATACTGGTCCAGCTAACCTACTGGTCCAGCTAACCTACTGGTCCAGCTAACATACTGGTTCTGCTAACATACTGGTTCTGCTAACACACTGGTTCTTCTAACATACTGGTTATGCTAACATACTGGTTATGCTAACCAGGGTTGTAGAATCACACAGGAACTGTTTTCAAGGACAGCTTAGGTTGCTCTGTGTATAACATTTCCTGAGTTGAATTCTCTCTAAGTTGCCTTTGAAATTCACTAGTCCTAAAAGCTGAGCCAGGAAAATAAGACCAATCCACACACTCTTCTCTTAACCCACAGACTGAAGAGAGAGAGAGAGAGAGAGAGAGAGAGAGAGAGAGGGGAGATAGAGACAGAGAGAGAGAGAGAGAGAGACAGAGACAGAGACAGAGACAGAGAGAGAGAGAGAGAGAGAGAGAGAGAGAGAGAGAGAGAGAGAGAGAGAGAGAGAGAGAGAGAGAGAGAGAAATGACGTGGGGCACATATCTGTACATTTGTGGTGCACGTGGGGCACATATCTGCACACAATTTTCAGGGACACTACTTTGGCTCGTGGGCACTACTTCTAGCTAACAAGTATACAAAAGTACCCGAGAATCCCTTTAAGGTCAATGTTAGGCCCAAATGGCACCCTTATTCCCTATATAGTGCACTACTTTTGACCAGGGCCCAAAGGGTACTACATAGGAAATAGGATGCCATTTCAGAGTCAACCTTTATGAAAATGGTGGAAGGACAGCAGATTGGACAATCCCTTACTTTCGAGGATGTCTCCCAGTCCCTGGGATAGGAGGAGGTCTCTCAGGCGACACACTTCCTCTTTCAGCTCACGGACCAATCGGTTGTTAGGGTCCTCATTGATGACAGCGTTACAGCGGATCTGTTTGGCTCTATCTGCATACCTGAGGTGGGAAGAGGAGCACCAACATGATGAGACCTGAGGAGGGAGGGAGGGAGGAGCACTGGGACCTAAGGAGGGGAGCACTGGGACCTGAGGAGGGGAGCCCTGGGACCTGAGAAGGGGAGAGGAGCACTGAGACCTGAGGAGGGGAGCACTGGGACCTGAGGAGGGGAGAGGGGCACTGACATGATGAGATCTGAGGAGGAGAGAGGAGCACTGGGACCTGAGGAGGAGAGAGGAGCACTGATACCTGAGGAGGGGAGAGGGACACTGGGACCTGAGGAGGGGAGAGGAGCACTGGGACCTGAGGAGGGGAGAGGGGCACTGGGACCTGAGGAGGGGAGAGGGGCACTGACATGATGAGATCTGAGGAGGAGTGAGGAGCACTGAGACTTGAGGAGAGGAGCACTGGGACCTGAGGAGGGGAGAGGAGCACTGGGACCTGAGGAGGAGTGAGGAGCACTGAGACCTGAGGAGAGGAGCACTGGGACCTGAGGAGGACAGAGGAGCACTGACATGATGAGATCTGAGGAGGGGAGAGGAGCACTGGGACCTGAGGAGGGGAGAGGAGCACTGAGACCTGAGAAGGAGAGAGGAACACTGATACCTGAGGAGGGGAGAGGGGCACTGGGACCTGAGGAGGGGAGAGGAGCACTGGGTCCTGAGGAGGGGAGAGGGTCACTGACATGATGAGATCTGAGGAGGAGTGAGGAGCACTGAGACTTGAGGAGAGGAGCACTGGGACCTGAGGAGGGGAGAGGAGCACTGGGACCTGAGGAGGGGAGAGGAGCACTGGGACCTGAGGAGGGGAGAGGGACACTGGGACCTGAGGAGGGGAGAGGAGCACTGAGACCTGAGGAGGGAAGATGGGCACAGGGACCTGCGGAGGGAAGAGGGAGGAGCACTGAGACCTGAAGAGGAGAGAGGAGCACTGGGACCTGAGGAGGGGAGCACTGGGACCTGAGGAGGTGAGCACTGGGACCTGAGGAGGAGGGGGAGCACTGGGACCTGAGGAGGAGGGGGAGCACTGGGACCTGAGGAGGAGGGGGAGCACTGGGACCTGAGGAGGAGGGGGAGCACTGGGACCTGAGGAGGAGGGGGAGCACTGGGACCTGAGGAGGAGGGGAGCACTGGGACCTGAAGGTTGATTAAGAATACCTGGGGCTTCTGTGACATACACACACAAATATGTCAGTGTTCCTCTCCCCTCCTCAGGTCCCAGTGCTCCTCTCCTCAGGTCCCAGTGCTTCTCTCCCCTCCTCAGGTCCCAGTGCTCCTCTCCCCTCCTCAGGTCCCAGTGCTCCTCTCCCCTCCTCAGGTCTCATCATGTCAGTGCTCCTCTGTCCTCCTCAGGTCTCATCACATATGCAAAAAAGTGGCATCTCCTGAGTGGGTACTCGATTACACCATTCAGCAGTGTAACACTGTAGCTGTAACTTTGAAGGGTGTTTGAAGAGTGGAGCTGACACAGAGAACAAGCCCTGGAGGAAAACATAATCTGTTGTTATGCAATACGGAGATAGGTCTCTTTACAGGGCCTTGTCCTTCAAATCATCACTGATCAGCTGCTGTGTGGTAGAGAGGGAGAGAGAGAGAAAGAGGGAGAGAGAGAAAGAGGGAGAGAGAGAGAGAGGTGACAGCATTCCCTCCCACATATGCCCCCCTAGGCACAACTATGACAACATAACAAACAAAAACAGGTCACAACTCCTGCAGCTCTGTCGCACGCTGGGTATGTACATAGTCAACGGTAGGCTTCGAGGGGACTCCTATGGTAGGTACACCTATAGCTCATCTCTTGGCAGTAGTACTGTAGACTACTTTATCACTGACCTCAACCCAGAGTCTCTCAGAGCGTTCACAGTCAGCCCACTGACACCCCTATCAGACCACAGCAATATCACAGTCTACTTGAACAGAGCAATACCCGATCACGAGGCATCAAAGCCAAAGTAACATTAAGAAAAAAAACAATTAGGCAACAATAAATTCAATCCCTTTTAGACAATTTCCTGGGTAAAACATTCCACTGCAATAGTGAAGGTGTAAACTTGGCAGTAGAAAATCTTAACAGTATATTTGACCTCTCAGCTTCCCTATCAAATCTAAAAATCTCAAATAAAAAAACGAAGAAAATGAACAACAATGACAAATGGTTTGACGAAGAATGCAAAAATCTAAGAAAGAAATTGAGAAACCTGTCCAACCAAAAACATAGAGACCCGGGAAACCTGAGTCTACGCCTTCACTATGGTGAATCACTAAAACAATACAGAAATACACTACGGAAAAAGAAGGAACAGCACGTCAGAAATCAGCTCAATGTAATTGAAGAATCCATAGACTCTAACAACTTCTGGGAAAATTGGAAAACACTAAACAAACAACAACATGAAGAATTATCTATCCAAAATGGAGATGTCTGGGTAAACCACTTCTCCAATCTTTTTGGTTCTATAACAAAGAATAAAGAGCAAAAACATATACATGATGAATTACAAATCTTAGAATCAACTATTAAAGACTACCAAACCCATTGGATTCTCCAATTACCTTGACCGAGTTACAGGTCAAAATAAAAACTCTCCAACCCAAAAAAGGCCTGTGGTGTTGATGGTATCCTTAATGAAATGATCAAATATACAGACAACAAATTCCAATTGGCTATACTAAAACTCTTTAACATCATCCTTAGCTCTGGCATCTTCCCCAATATTTGGAACCAAGGACTGATCACCCCAATCCACAAAAGTGGAGACAAATTTGACCCCAATAACTACCGTGGAATATGTGTCAACAGTAACCTTGGGAAAATCCTCTGCATTATCATTAGCAACAGACTGGTACATTTCCTCAATGAAAACAATGGACTGAGCAAATGTCAAATAGGCTTTTTACCAAATTACCGTACAACAGACCATGTATTCACCCTGCACACCCTAATTGACAACCAAACAAACCAAAACAAAGGCAAAGTCTTCTCATGCTTTGTTGATTTCAAAAAAGCATTCGACTCAATTTGGCATGAGGGTCTGCTATACAAACTGATGGAAAGTGGTGTTGGGGGTAAAACATACGACATTATAAAAAATCCATGTACACAAACAACAAGTGTGCAGTTAAATTGGCAAAAAACACACACATTTCTTCACACAGCGCAGTGGGGTGAGACATGGATGCAGCTTAAGCCCCATCCTCTTCAACATATATATCAACGAATTGGCGCGGGCACTAGAAAAGTCTGCAGCACCCGGCCTCACCCTACTAGAATCCGAAGTCAAATGTCTGCTGTTTGCTGATGATCTGGTGCTTCTGTCACCAACCAAGGAGGGCTTACAGCAGCACCTAGATCTTATGCACAGATTCTATCAGACCTGGGCCCTGACAGTAAATCTCAGTAAGACCAAAATAATGGTGTTCCAAAAAAGGTCCAGTCGCCAGGACCACAAATACAAATTCCATCTAGACACTGTTGCCCTAGAGCACACAAAAAACTATACATACCTTGGCCTAAACATCAGCGCCACAGTAACTTCCACAAAGCTGTGAACGATCTGAGAGACAAGGCAAGAAGGGCCTTCTATGCCATCAAAAGGAACATAAATTTCAACATACCAATTAGGATCTGGCTAAAAATACTTGAATCAGTCATAGAGCCCATTGCCCTTTATGGTTGTGAGGTCTGGGGTCCGCTCACCAACCAAGACTTCACAAAATGGGACAAACACCAAATTGAGACTCTGCATACAGAATTCTGCAAAAATATCCTCCATGTACAACGTAAAACACCAAATAATGTATGCAGAGCAGAATTAGGCCGATACCCACTAATTATCAAAATCCAGAAAAGAGCTGTTAAATTCTACAACCACCTAAAAGGAAGCGATTCCCAAACCTTCCATAACAAAGCCATCACCTACAGAGAGATGAACCTGGAGAAGAGTCCCCTAAGCAAGCTGGTCCTGGGGCTCTGTTCACAAACACAAACACACCCCACAGAGCCCCAGGACAGCAGCACAGTTAGACCCAACCAAATCATGAGAAAACAAAAAGATAATTACTTGACACATTGGAAAGAATTAACAAAAAAACAGAGCAAACTAGAATGCTATTTGGCCCTAAACAGAGAGTACACAGTGGCAGAATACCTGTCCACTGTGACTGACCCAAACTTAAGGAAAGCTTTGACTATGTACAGACTTAGTGAGCATAGCCTTGCTATTGAGAAAGGCTGCCGTAGGCAGACATGGCTCTCAAGAGAAGACAGGCTATGTGCTCACTGCCCACAAAATGAGGTGGAAACAGCTGCACTTCCTAACCCCTTGCCCAATGTATGACCATATTAATAATTCGAAAACAAATCCAATTTTGATAAACTCCCATATCTACTGGGTGAAATACCACAGTGTTCCATCACAGCAGCAAGATTTGTGACCTGTTGCCACAAGAAAAGGGCAACCAGTGAAGAACAAACACCATTGTAAATACAATCCATATTTATGCTTATTTATTTTCCCTTATGTACTTTAACCATTTGTACATTGTTACAACACTGTATATATATATATATAATATGACATTTGTAATGTCTTTATTGTTTTGAAACTTCTGTATTTGTAATGTTTACTGTTCATTTTGATTGTTTATTTCACTTTTGTATATTATCTACCTCACTTGCTTTGGCAATGTTAACACATGTTTCCCATGCCAATAAAGCCCCTTGAATTGAAAGAGAGAGAGTTCTCTCATTCTTTTATTCTTGTACCTGAGTGTGCTGAGAGTCTCGTCATAGTTGATGTCAGCTGGACTGAGAGCAGCAACCATGGCAGTTCGAGAGTTTCCCCCTGAGCAAAACAGAAGATCAGAAGAATTAGGGTCTATCAGATTGATTAAGACCGTTTACACACCGTACATAGGATTTATATGAAGTCAGCAAGATCTGTTTCTGGGCTCAGAGTTAGTAAACTAGTCTGAATGTTCATTGAGCAAGGTGAGGTAATAAGTCTATTGATCAATTGTCAATCTAAGTTACATAAAACAATTACCGTCAAAATCCTTCAATTTAAGCTAAATATATCCATTTTTTGTGGGCTGCGTTTCAGTCCACCGCATCCTCCGATGTCGACCTCCCGCATCTGCGGTGAAAGGTAGCCGCGCTACAGCTTTGTTCGTCAGACCACGAGACGTCCTGACAATTGGTCTTCTCACGAGAACGTCTGAAGTGTCAGAACCGTTTGTCCTACAAACTAATATGACCCCTCTATGGAAAGATGGGACTCTCACGAACACGATGTGTCATGGGACTCGTCTGAAGGCAACCCATAAAAAATTGAATGGAAGTGTGGAGGTAGTTTAGTGCCAACAAAAAATAATATGTGTCCCAAAAAAACGACCATGTTTCCTGAGCTTTCTTATATGGCCTAAATATAGGACAGACACTTCAAAACCTTATTCCTTAATGTTTTGCCATTCATGAATGTTTCATTCAATGCGGCTCTATGAGCTATAGTAGCAAAGGACAAATACAATATTTTAACAAATCATAAAAATTACGGTTCCTACCTAAATTGATACCTAAAGGGGTCCTAAAATTAAGAATCAAATAGCTAAATGATCCGTGGTATGACCATATTAAAACAATTCCATGTGCTAGCTTAGTTAACGGTTCCTACCTAAGTTCTCTCTCAGTAGCCAGGTCAACACAGAATCTCTGTAAAGTTAAAGGTTCCCACCTAAGTTCTCTCTCAGTAGCCAGGTCAACACAGAATCTCTGTAATGTTAATGTCACGCCCTGTCCTTCGTTATCTTTGTTTTCTTTATTATTTTGGTTAGGGTCAGGGTGTGACGAGGGTGGTATGTGTGTTTTTGTATTGTCTCTGGGTTTTTGTAGTCTAGGTGTTTATATGTCTACGGTTGCCTAGATTGGTTATCAATCAGAGGCAGCTGTTTATCGTTGTCTCTGATTGGGAATCATATTTAGGTAGCCATATTCCTTATCTGTGGGTTATTGTTTCGGTATAGTTGCCTGTGTCAGCACTAGTGTTCATAGAGTCACGTTCATTTTTATTGTTTTGTTAGTTTGTTTAAGTATTCTTCGTTTTAATAAAAGAAGAATGCATTCATCTCACGCTGCACCTTGGTCTCATCGTTACAACGAAAGTGACAGTTAAAGGTTCCCACCTAAGTTCTCTCTCAGTAGCCAGGTCAACACAGAATCTCTGTAAAGTTAGTTCCCACCTAAGTTCTCTCTCAGTAGCCAGGTCAACACAGAATCTCTGTAAAGTTAACGGTTCCTACCTAAGTTCTCTCTCAGTAGCCAGGTCAACACAGAATCTCTGTAAAGTTAGTTCCCACCTAAGTTCTCTCTCAGTAGCCAGGTCAACACAGAATCTCTGTAAAGTTAGTTCCCACCTAAGTTCTCTCTCAGTAGCCAGGTCAACACAGAATCTCTGTAAAGTTAAAGGTTCCCACCTAAGTTCTCTCTCAGTAGCCAGGTCAACACAGAATCTCTGTAAAGTTAAAGGTTCCCACCTAAGTTCTCTCTCAGTAGCCAGGTCAACACAGAATCTCTGTAAAGTTAAAGGTTCCCACCTAAGTTCTCTCTCAGTAGCCAGGTCAACACAGAATCTCTGTAAGGGATGTGACTCTCCACTTTCTTTTTCTTCTTGTTCTTATTTTGTGCAGAATCCTACAAAAAAGTGAATAATAAAAGAGAAACTTTATTTTCCAGCCTATAATTGTAAAACAAAATATTAATGATCCATGTGTATAAATATAACTCATCCATACCACTTCGGCCAAGGCAGAGATGACTTTCCCCAGAGTGGTCAGAGATTTGTTGATGTTTGCTCCTTCCTGTAACAGGACAAGGGAAAGCTAAAATACTTTTCAATGGAAGTCAAAGAATAAGATGGTCAAACGCAACTCAATCGCCTCACAAGAAAAAAGATACCCCCAAGGTAAACACCAAAAAACTCACTACGAGCAGTATATAACATGTTTAATCATTCAAATGTATTCATTACGCAAAGACTGAAAACTAGAAAAATTGAAACTTGAAAACTATGTAACAAAGAAGCAGAGGGAGAGGAAGAGGATGAAGAGGATGAAGAGATAGAGGAGGGAGAAAGACAGAGGAGGGAGAAAGACAGAGGATGGAGAAAGACAGAGGATGGAGAAAGACAGAGGAAGGAGAAAGACAGAGGATGGAGAAAGACAGAGGATGGAGAAAGACAGAGGAGGAAGAAAGACAGAGGAAGGAGAAAGACAGGATGAAGAGGCAGAGGAGGGAGAAAGACAGAGGAGGGACAAAGACAGGATGAAGAGGCAGAGGAGGGAGAAAGACAGAGGAAGGAGAAAGACAGAGGAGGGAGAAAGACAGGATGAAGAGGCAGAGGAGGGAGAAAGACAGAGGAGGGAGAAAGACAAGATGAAGAGGCAGAGGAGGGAGAAAGACAGAGGAGGGACAAAGACAGGATGAAGAGGCAGAGGAGGGAGAAAGACAGAGGAAGGAGAAAGACAGAGGAGGGAGAAAGACAGGATGAAGAGGCAGAGGAGGGAGAAAGACAGGATGAAGAGGCAGAGGAGGGAGAAAGACAGAGGAGGAAGAAAGACAGAGGAAGGAGAAAGACAGAGGAGGGAGAAAGACAGGATGAAGAGGCAGAGGAGGAAGAAAGACAGAGGAGGGAGAAAGACAGGATGAAGAGGCAGAGGAGGGCGAAAGACAGAGGAGGGAGAAAGACAGAGGAGGGAGAAAGACAGAGGAGGGAGAAAGACAGAGGAGGGAGAAAGACAGAGGAGGGAGAAATACAGAGGAGGGAGAAAGACAGAGGAGGGAGAAAGACAGAGGAAGGAGAAAGACAGAGGAGGGAGAAAGACAGGATGAAGAGGCAGAGGAAGGAGAAAGACAGAGGAAGGAGAAAGACAGAGGAAGGAGAAAGACTGAGGAAGGAGAAAGACAGAGGATGGAGAAAGACAGAGGAGGGAGAAAGACAGAGGAGGAAGAAAGACAGAGGAAGGAGAAAGACAGGATGAAGAGGCAGAGGAGGGAGAAAGACAGAGGAAGGAGAAAGACAGAGGAGGGAGAAAGACAGGATGAAGAGGCAGAGGAGGGAGAAAGACAGAGGAGGGAGAAAGACAGGATGAAGAGGCAGAGGAGGGAGAAAGACAGGATGAAGAGGCAGAGGAGGGAGAAAGACAGAGGAGGGAGAAAGACAGAGGAGGAAGAAAGACAGAGGAAGGAGAAAGACAGAGGAGGGAGAAAGACAGGATGAAGAGGCAGAGGAGGGAGAAAGACAGAGGAGGAAGAAAGACAGAGGAGGGAGAAAGACAGGATGAAGAGGCAGAGGAGGGCGAAAGACAGAGGAAGGAGAAAGACAGAGGAGGGAGAAAGACAGAGGAGGGAGAAAGACAGAGGAGGGAGAAAGACAGAGGAGGGAGAAAGACAGAGGAGGGAGAAAGACAGAGGAGGGAGAAAGAGAGAGGATGGAGAAAGACAGAGGAAGGAGAAAGACAGAGGAGGGAGAAAGACAGGATGAAGAGGCAGAGGAAGGAGAAAGACAGAGGAAGGAGAAAGACAGAGGAAGGAGAAAGACAGAGGATGGAGAAAGACAGAGGATGGAGAAAGACAGAGGAGGGAGAAAGACAGAGGATGGAGAAAGACATAGGAGGGAGAAAGACAGAGGAGGGAGAAAGACAGAGGATGGAGAAAGACAGAGGAAGGAGAAAGACAGAGGAGGGAGAAAGACAGGATGAAGAGGCGAAGGATGAAGAGGCAGAGGAAGGAGAAAGACAGAGGAAGGAGAAAGACAGAGGAAGGAGAAAGACAGAGGATGGAGAAAGACAGAGGAAGGAGAAAGACAGAGGAGGGAGAAAGACAGGATGAAGAGGCGAAGGATGAAGAGGCAGAGGAAGGAGAAAGACAGAGGAAGGAGAAAGACAGAGGAAGGAGAAAGACAGAGGATGGAGAAAGACAGAGGAAGGAGAAAGACAGAGGAGGGAGAAAGACAGGATGAAGAGGCGGAGGAGGGAGAAAGACAGGATGAAGAGGCAGAGGAAGGAGAAAGACAGAGGAAGGAGAAAGACAGAGGAAGGAGAAAGACAGAGGAGGGAGAAAGACAGGGGATGGAGAAAGACAGAGGAAGGAGAAAGACAGAGGAGGGAGAAAGACAGGATAAAGAGGCGGAGGAGGGAGAAAGACAGGATGAAGAGGCAGAGGAAGGAGAAAGACAGAGGATGGAGAAAGACAGAGGATGGGGAAAGACAGAGGAGGGAGAAAGACAGAGGAGGGAGAAAGACAGAGGAGGGTGAAAGACAGAGGATGGAGAAAGACAGAGGAAGGAGAAAGAGAGAGGAAGGAGAAAGACAGAGGAGGGAGAAAGACAGAGGAAGGAGAAAGACAGAGGAGGGAGAAAGACAGGATGAAGAGGCGAAGGATGAAGAGGCAGAGGAAGGAGAAAGACAGAGGAAGGAGAAAGACAGAGGAAGGAGAAAGACAGAGGAAGGAGAAAGACAGAGGAGGGAGAAAGACAGAGGATGGAGAAAGACAGGATGAAGAGGCAGAGGAAGGAGAAAGACAGAGGAAGGAGAAAGACAGAGGAAGGAGAAAGACAGAGGAGGGAGAAAGACAGGAAAAAGACGGAGAGGACGAAGAGGCGAAGTATGAAGAGGCAGAGGATGAAGAGGCAGAGGATGAAGAAGCAGAGGATGAAGAGGCAGAGGATGAAGAGGCAGAGGATGAAGAGGCAGAGGATGAAGAGGCAGAGGATGAAGAAAGACAGAGGAGGAAGAAAGACAGAGAAAGGACAAAGACAGGATGAAGAGGCGGAGGATGAAGAGGCAGAGGAGGGAGAAACCTTGAGCCGGGTCCCTTTGGCGCCTGTGGAGTCGGCCCTCTCGCTGCCGGCCAAATCCACCAGGCTGATTTTGCTGACCTGTGACAGAAATGTCAATGGGAGTGCAGGGATATGCATTAGCTGACTAAAATCCTTTATTCTCACAGTTGGCAGCAACAGTTGGCACCAGTCAACCTCCTTCACAATGTCACAGACACATTATCAAGTGCCCTCACAGGCACACGTAGGGAGACAAGTGACATCTTTCCAATTAGCTTCAACGCCTCAATCCTTAATTCGTTTTTTCAGTCCAATAGCACCCAATAACTCTTTTTCCTCATATGCAGCTGAGGGATGAGGCTGGAGCAATTTAAACCAATCTGAAATTGATAAATGGAGCTATGGACGCAAGCACTGATATCAAAACAACAAAACAGCAATTCATTCTTTTTTGTTTTATGTCCTTGAAATCACAGAGTTCAAGCAGTTTACAGAGAGCTTTGGATGAATCTCAGAATAATGTCCCTCTGTTTCTCTAGTCCTCTCTCCTCACATCCCTCTGATGTTTCAAAGGCAGTGTAGCACCTCATTTTTCCCTCAATCCCAGAAACTCATTTAATAATAGTAATTTAGAGCACTTGATTTAAATCAATTATTATAATATTATAATGTTATTCTAAAAGTTGGGTTTGTTATTTTCTCCAAATCAACTCTAACTTTCGGGGGGGAAAAATCCCTAAGGTCACCGTCACACGATTATAATTTTTTTTTTTAAACGTAGTAAAAAGTGGGATACATTTGTGAGAATAAGGCGTCTACTCGTCAATCTGAAGGGCACATTTCATCCCTGAGAACGTCCACGGCTGGAAGGAACACTTCAGCAAGAAGATGTCTTCTCCAAGTGGATACTGTCCCTACCGTCAATGTGGCTTGTAAAGTATCTCAAACAGCCAGCAGCACCAGCAGAGACCGTGAGAATGGAAGTGAAACGGGGTAAGTGAAAGAACTAGCTTGCTACCTTCCTGCTAACGTTAGCTAGCTATAGAGCGTTTAGTTCACGTCTTCCATCTAAATAACACTGATATAACTAAACCGGCCATTCTGTGGCGCCGGGAGGACAATGACCCATCACACCTCCAGGCTGTGTAAGTGCTATTTTGACCAAGAAGGAGAGTGATGGAGTGCTGCATCAGGATGAAACCAATTGAGATGGTTTGGGATGAGTTGGACCGCAGAGTGAAGGAAAAGCAGCCAACGAGTGCTCAGCATATGTGGGAACTCCTTCAAGACTGTTGGAAAATAATTCCAGGTGAAGTACAAGAGAGAATGCCAGGAGTGTGCAAAGTTGAACATCAAGGCAAAGGGCGGCTACTTTGAAGAATCTCAACTATAAAATATATTTTTTATCTGTTTAACACTTTTTTGGTTACTACATGATTCCATATGTATTATTTCATAGTTTTGATGTCTTCCCTATTATTCTGAAATGTAGAAAATAGTCAAAAATAAACAAAAACCTGTGAATGAGTAGGTGTGTCAAAACTTTTGACAGGTACTGTAGCTATCTTAGTTTGTCACTGGTATGGGCTAGTAAATACAGGATGTTCTGTGGTGTGACATCATACAGGATGTTCTGTGGTGTGACATCATACAGGATGTTCTGTGGTGTGACATCATACAGGATGTTCTGTGTTGTGACATCATACAGGATGTCACAACCTAGACAACTAAACCTAGACAACTAGACTGATAGCCGCAAACTTAAACCAAACATTCTTGCTAATGTTCACTCAAATACATATTTCTACAGGTAATTGATTTAAATTCAATGTTTATTCTATAAACATTCTATATGTTGTTGTCATATTCTAGAGAAATTCTCACAGCCATGTAAACCATGCACAGTAGGCTACTACAGCCAATATGTTCCCCCAACGTGTGAGTCATAGAACCCATGTATATTAGTTATTGTAAACTGGGTGGTTCGAGCCCTGAATGCTGATTGGCTGACAGCCTTGGTACTGTATATCAGACTGTATACCACATGTATGACAAAACATGTATTTTTACTGCTCTAATTACATTGGTAACCAGTTTATAATAGCAAGAGAGGCACCTCGGGGGTTTGGGGTATATGTCCAATATACCACGGCTAAGGTCTGTATCCAGGCACTCCGCGTTGAGTCGTGACTAAGAACAGCCCTTAGCCGTGGTACATTGGCCATATACCACTTCCCCTCTGGCTTTATTGCTTATTAATACAGCAACAACTACATACATATCTGTTAGGGTCTATTATCTGCTACCTGGACTTTAAGAAGAACGTGAGGAGAGCGGAAGCAAGGAAATTCAAACCTGGTTACACTTCACTGTATAGTATGAAGTGAGATCTTTCTGGCCGAGACGGCGGCCCCTACCTTCTCAGAGGTGTTATCAGTCTCAGCATCGTGCCGTTTCTGAGTGAAGATGATGTTGAACACAGCGTGGGAGCGACTGCTAGTCTCGTTCATGTTGGTGGCGGCAACCGTCCTGCAGAGAAGAGAATGTTGGGGTCACGTTCACTTGACACCAAAATTTAAGAAAACTGACGGAAACAGGTTTGACCTTTCCTGGACTTGTCCAAAAAGAAATGTTAATTTGTCCTCTGTGCCCCACTGAACATGACCCTGATCTGTGTCACTTCAACAATACCACAGAACATCCTGTATGATGTCACACCACAGAACATCCTGTATGATGTCACACCACAGAACATCCTGTATGATGTCACACCACAGAACATCCTGTATGATGTGACATCACAGAACATCCTGTATGATGTCACACCACAGAACATCCTGTATGATGTCACAACACAGAACATCCTGTATGATGTGACATCACAGAACATCCTGTATGATGTCACACCACAGAACATCCTGTATGATGTCACACCACAGAACATCCTGTATGATGTCACACCACAGAACATCCTGTATGATGCAACACCACAGAACATCCTGTATGATGTCACACCACAGAACATCCTGTATGATGTCACACCACAGAACATCCTGTATGATGTCACACCACAGAACATCCTGTATGATGTCACACCACAGAACATCATGTATGATGCAACACCACAGAACATCCTGTATGATGTCACACCACAGAACATCCTGTATGATGTCACACCACAGAACATCCTGTATGATGTCACACCACAGAACATCCTGTATGATGCAACACCACAGAACATCCTGTATGATGTCACAACACAGAACATCCTGTATGATGTCACACCACAGAACATCCTGTATGATGTCACACCACAGAACATCCTGTATGATGCAACACCACAGAACATCCTGTATGATGTCACAACACAGAACATCCTGTATGATGTCACACCACAGAACATCCTGTATGATGTCACACCACAGAACATCCTGTATGATGTCACACCACAGAACATCCTGTATGATGCAACACCACAGAACATCCTGTATGATGTCACACCACAGAACATCCTGTATGATGTCACACCACAGAACATCCTGTATGATGTCACACCACAGAACATCCTGTATGATGCAACACCACAGAACATCCTGTATGATGTCACACCACAGAACATCCTGTATGATGTCACACCACAGAACATCCTGTATGATGTCACACCACAGAACATCCTGTATGATGCAACACCACAGAACATCCTGTATGATGTCACACCACAGAACATCCTGTATGATGCAACACCACAGAACATCCTGTATGATGTCACACCACAGAACATCCTGTATGACGTCACAACACAGAACATCCTGTATGATGTCACACCACAGAACATCCTGTATGATGTCACAACACAGAACATCCTGTATGATGTCACACCACAGAACATCCTGTATGACGTCACAACACAGAACATCCTGTATGATGTCACACCACAGAACATCCTGTATGATGCAACACCACAGAACATCCTGTATGATGTCACAACACAGAACATCCTGTATGATGTCACACCACAGAACATCCTGTATGATGTCACACCACAGAACATCCTGTATGATGCAACACCACAGATGGATTGAGACAGAAGAAGAACAACAACCATATAACAATGTATGAGTCATCTGAGATCAATCTATGATCCATCCTAATAATAAAGCACAGAAACCTCCACGATGAATAGTTTTGTACGAGGGGCAGAAATTAATTGCAACAAGATAAGCCAAAGAACAGATCCATTAAAATACATTTCCCTAAACGCTCTCTAGAAACCAAAACATTAATTTTCAGCTGCCTTATGGGGCATTACAAAATTTGAGGTGGTTTAAGCCGGTTCGTCAACGGCTGGTGCTGCTACTGTCTAATTGAGATTGTTAGTTTCGAGCTACTGAGACAAGAGACAATGTGCTAATTTGTAGAGAAGATAAATCTCTTCCCAAGCAGCAGGGAGTGGTAAACTGAGAACAGAACACAGACCCGGAGTGTTGCAGGAGAAAGAATGGAGTCATTAGAACACAGACCAGAGTGTTGCAGGAGACCGAATGGAGTCATTAGAACACAGACCCGGAGTGTTGCAGGAGAGAGAATGGAGTCATTAGGACACAGCCCATAGTGTTGCAGGAGAGAGAATGGAGTCATTAGAACACAGTCCATAGTGTTGCAGGAGAGAGAATGGAGTCATTAGAACACAGACCCGGAGTGTTGCAGGAGAAAGAATGGAGTCATTAGAACACAGACCAGAGTGTTGCAGGAGACCGAATGGAGTCATTAGAACACAGACCCGGAGTGTTGCAGGAGACCGAATGGAGTCATTAGAACACAGTCCAGAGTGTTGCAGGAGAAAGAATGGAGTCATTAGAACACAGTCCATAGTGTTGCAGGAGACAGAATGGAGTCATTAGAACACAGCCCACAGTGTTGCAGGAGAGAGAATGGAGTCATTAGAACACAGCCCATAGTGTTGCAGGAGACAGAATGGGGTCATTAGAACACAGTCAGAGTGTTGCAGGAGAGAGAATGGAGTCATTAGAACACAGTCCATAGTGTTGCAGGAGACAGAATGAAGTCATTAGAACACAGTCAGAGTGTTGCAGGAGACAGAATGGAGTCATTAGAACACAGTCCATAGTGTTGCAGGAGAGAGAATGGAGTCATTAGAACACAGTCCATAGTGTTGCAGGAGACAGAATGAAGTCATTAGAACACAGTCAGAGTGTTGCAGGAGAGAGAATGGAGTCATTAGAACACAGTCCATAGTGTTGCAGGAGAGAGAATGGAGTCATTAGGACACAGCCCATAGTGTTGCAGGAGAGAGAATGGAGTCATTAGAACACAGTCCATAGTGTTGCAGGAGAGAGAATGGAGTCATTAGAACACAGTCCAGAGTGTTGCAGGAGACAGCATGGAGTCATTAGAACACAGTCAGAGTGTTGCAGGAGAAAGAATGGAGTCATTAGAACACAGTCAGAGTGTTGCAGGAGACAGAATGGAGTCATTAGAACACAGTCCATAGTGTTGCAGGAGAGAGAATGGAGTCATTAGAACACAGTCCAGAGTGTTGCAGGAGAGAGAATGCAGTCATTAGAACACAGTCCAGAGTGTTGAAGGAGACAGAATGGAGTCATTAGAACACAGTCAGAGTGTTGCAGGAGGAGGAATGGAGTCATTAGAACACAGTCAGAGTGTTGCAGGAGAGAGAATGGAGTCCTTAGAACACAGTCCAGAGTGTTGCAGGAGAGATAATGGAGTCATTAGAACACAGTCCAGAGTGTTGCAGGAGACATAATGGAGTCATTAGAACACAGTCAGAGTGTTGCAGGAGAAAGAATGGAGTCATTAGAACACAGTCAGAGTGTTGCAGGAGAGAGAATGGAGTCCTTAGAACACAGTCCAGAGTGTTGCAGGAGAGATAATGGAGTCATTAGAACACAGTCCAGAGTGTTGCAGGAGAGAGAATGGAGTCATTAGAGCACAGCCCATAGTGTTGCAGGAGAGAGAATGGAGTCATTAGAACACAGTCCATAGTGTTGCAGGAGACAGAATGGAGTCATTAGAACACAGCCCATAGTGTTGCAGGAGAGAGAATGGAGTCATTAGAACACAGCCCATAGTGTTGCAGGAGAGAGAATGGAGTCATTAGAACACAGTCCAGAGTGTTGCAGGAGAGAGAATGGAGTCATTAGAACACAGTCCATAGTGTTGCAGGAGAGAGAATGGAGTCATTAGAACACAGTCCAGAGTGTTGCAGGAGAGAGAATGGAGTCATTAGAACACAGCCCATAGTGTTGCAGGAGAGAGAATGGAGTCATTAGAACACAGTCCAGAGTGTTGCAGGAGAGAGAATGGAGTCATTAGAACACAGCCCATAGTGTTGCAGGAGACAGAATGGAGTCATTAGAACACAGCCCATAGTGTTGCAAGAGACAGAATGGAGTCATTAGAACACAGCCCATAGTGTTGCAGGAGAGAGAATGGAGTCATTAGAACACAGTCCAGAGTGTTGCAGGAGAGAGAATGGAGTCATTAGAACACAGTCAGAGTGTTGCAGGAGAAAGAATGGAGTCATTAGAACACAGTCAGAGTGTTGCAGGAGACAGAATGGAGTCATTAGAACACAGTCCATAGTGTTGCAGGAGAGAGAATGGAGTCATTAGAACACAGTCCAGAGTGTTGCAGGAGAGAGAATGCAGTCATTAGAACACAGTCCAGAGTGTTGAAGGAGACAGAATGGAGTCATTAGAACACAGTCAGAGTGTTGCAGGAGACAGAATGGAGTCATTAGAACACAGTCAGAGTGTTGCAGGAGAGAGAATGGAGTCCTTAGAACACAGTCCAGAGTGTTGCAGGAGAGATAATGGAGTCATTAGAACACAGTCCAGAGTGTTGCAGGAGACATAATGGAGTCATTAGAACACAGTCAGAGTGTTGCAGGAGAGAGAATGGAGTCCTTAGAACACAGTCCAGAGTGTTGCAGGAGAGATAATGGAGTCATTAGAACACAGTCCAGAGTGTTGCAGGAGAAAGAATGGAGTCATTAGAACACAGTCAGAGTGTTGCAGGAGACAGAATGGAGTCATTAGAACACAGTCAGAGTGTTGCAGGAGAGAGAATGGAGTCATTAGAACACAGTCCAGAGTGTTGCAGGAGACAGAATGGAGTCATTAGAACACAGCCCATAGTGTTGCAGGAGAGAGAATGGAGTCATTAGAACACAGTCCATAGTGTTGCAGGAGACAGAATGGAGTCATTAGAACACAGCCCATAGTGTTGCAGGAGAGAGAATGGAGTCATTAGAACACAGTCCAGAGTGTTGCAGGAGAGAGAATGGAGTCATTAGAACACAGCCCATAGTGTTGCAGGAGACAGAATGGAGTCATTAGAACACAGCCCATAGTGTTGCAAGAGACAGAATGGAGTCATTAGAACACAGCCCATAGTGTTGCAGGAGAGAGAATGGAGTCATTAGAACACAGTCCAGAGTGTTGCAGGAGAGAGAATGGAGTCATTAGAACACAGTCAGAGTGTTGCAGGAGAAAGAATGGAGTCATTAGAACACAGTCAGAGTGTTGCAGGAGACAGAATGGAGTCATTAGAACACAGTCCATAGTGTTGCAGGAGAGAGAATGGAGTCATTAGAACACAGTCCAGAGTGTTGCAGGAGAGAGAATGCAGTCATTAGAACACAGTCCAGAGTGTTGAAGGAGACAGAATGGAGTCATTAGAACACAGTCAGAGTGTTGCAGGAGACAGAATGGAGTCATTAGAACACAGTCAGAGTGTTGCAGGAGAGAGAATGGAGTCCTTAGAACACAGTCCAGAGTGTTGCAGGAGAGATAATGGAGTCATTAGAACACAGTCCAGAGTGTTGCAGGAGACATAATGGAGTCATTAGAACACAGTCAGAGTGTTGCAGGAGAGAGAATGGAGTCCTTAGAACACAGTCCAGAGTGTTGCAGGAGAGATAATGGAGTCATTAGAACACAGTCCAGAGTGTTGCAGGAGAAAGAATGGAGTCATTAGAACACAGTCAGAGTGTTGCAGGAGACAGAATGGAGTCATTAGAACACAGTCAGAGTGTTGCAGGAGAGAGAATGGAGTCATTAGAACACAGTCCAGAGTGTTGCAGGAGACAGAATGGAGTCATTAGAACACAGCCCATAGTGTTGCAGGAGAGAGAATGGAGTCATTAGAACACAGTCCATAGTGTTGCAGGAGACAGAATGGAGTCATTAGAACACAGCCCATAGTGTTGCAGGAGACAGAATGGAGTCATTAGAACACAGCCCATAGTGTTGCAAGAGAAAGAATGGAGTCATTAGAACACAGCCCATAGTGTTGCAGGAGAGAGAATGGAGTCATTAGAACACAGTCCAGAGTGTTGCAGGAGAGAGAATGGAGTCATTAGAACACAGCCCATAGTGTTGCAGGAGAGAGAATGGAGTCATTAGAACACAGTCCAGAGTGTTGCAGGAGAGAGAATGGAGTCATTAGAACACAGCCCATAGTGTTGCAGGAGAGAGAATGGAGTCATTAGAACACAGCCCATAGTGTTGCAAGAGACAGAATGGAGTCATTAGAACACAGCCCATAGTGTTGCAGGAGACAGAATGGAGTCATTAGAACACAGTCCATAGTGTTGCAGGAGAGGGAATGCAATCATTTGTCAGTACAAGCATATTTTCCTCCTATTGTATTGACAGAACAACAAAGTGGTAGAACAATGTTCGATACTGACACCTCAGTAGAGGGGTGGATGAATAGACAGAGGACAGTAGAGGGGTGGATGAATAGACAGAGGACAGTAGAGGGGTGGATGAATAGACAGAGGACAGTAGAGGGGTGGATGGATGGACAGAGGACAGTAGAGGGGTGGATGGATGGACAGAGGACAATAGAGGGGTGGATGGATGGACAGAGAACAGTAGAGGGGTGGATGGATGGACAGAGGACAGTAGAGGGGTGGATGGATGGACAGAGGACAGTAGAGGGGTGGATGGATGGACAGAGGACAGTAGAGGGGTGGATGAATAGATAGAGGACAGTAGAAGGGTGGATGAATAGACAGAGGACAGTAGAAGGGTGGATGAATAGACAGAGGACAGTAGAGGGGTGGATGGATGGACAGAGGACAGTAGAGGGGTGGATGGATGGACAGAGGACAGTAGAGGGGTGGATGAATAGATAGAGGACAGTAGAAGGGTGGATGAATAGACAGAGGACAGTAGAGGGGTGGGTGAATAGACAGATGACAGTAGAGGGGTGGATGAATAGACAGAGGACAGTAGAGGGGTGGATGAATAGACAGAGGACAGTAGAGGGGTGGATGAATAGACAGAGGACAGTAGAGGGGTGGATGGATGGACAGAGGACAGTAGAGGGGTGGATGGATGGACAGAGAACAGTAGAGGGGTGGATGAATAGACAGAGGACAGTAGAGGGGTGGGTGAATAAACAGAGGACAGTAGAGGGGTGGATGAATAGACAGAGGATAGTAGAGGGGTGCATGAATAGATAGAGGACAGTAGAGGGGTGGATGAATAGATAGAGGACAGTAGAGGGGTGGATGAATAGATAGAGGACAGTAGAGGGGTGGATGAATAGATAGAGGACAGTAGAGGGGTGGATGGATGGACAGATGACAGTAGAGGGGTGGATGGATGGACAGAGAACTGTAGAGGGGTGGGTGAATAGACAGAGGACAGTAGAGGGGTGGATGAATAGACAGAGGACAGTAGAGGGGTGGATGAATAGATAGAGGACAGTAGAGGGGTGGGTGAATAAACAGAGGACAGTAGAGGGGTGGATGAATAGATAGAGGACAGTAGAGGGGTGGATGAATAGACAGAGGACAGTAGAGGGGTGGATGAATAGACAGAGCACAGTAGGTATGTACAGCTACACATCAGGATGGTACATGTTAGTAAATTAATGGAGATGTGAAGGTTACGGAACTGCAAGGTATAGAGAAATCAATTAATTCATTGATTAATTAATTAATTTTTGAGTAATTTATCAATCGACAGGGCTAATATGATTCCAACTCGTTATAGCAAGTGCTCACCCACCCAACAAGTCTGGAACGTCAATAATGAATCGTTGTTTTGTTCCTTTGATCATTGAATTGCATGTTTTTCCTGTTTGTCTACTGGACTGTCCTAGTTATAAGGTTGTCTCAGCTGGTGTCTGATGTGCTGGTTAATTAAATCCATGTAAATCTTTTCTGGGTCTGCCAGTTCAAGTCTTCTCAGGCAGTAAATTCCCTTATGGACAGAGCAGAGCACCGTGTGCTTAATTAATCTATTAATTCTCGGCCAACACGGTACAGTATAGCAGCTGCGTTTCACCAAATCTCCCCCCGGTAGGGCTCTGGTCGAAGGTAACACACTATATAAAGGAACAGGATGCCATTTAGGACAGAAACCCAAGAAGACAGCTCATAATAATGGCTGGAACGGAGTAAATGGAATGGCATCAACCACATAGAAACCACGTGTCTGATGTATTTGATGCCAATCCATTTACTCCGTTCCAGCTATTATTATGAGCCGTCTCCATGTGTCTGATGTATTTGATGCCATTCCATTTCCTCCGTTCCAGCTATTATTATGAGCCGTCTCCATGTGTGCTGATGTATTTGATGCCATTCCATTTAGGCTCCGTTCCAGCTATTATTATGAGCAGTCTCCATGTGTTTGATGTATTTGATGCCATTCCATTTACTCCGTTCCAGCTATTGAACGATTATGGAGCCGTCTCCATGTGTCTGATGTATT
Source organism: Oncorhynchus nerka (assembly GCF_034236695.1). Classification (NCBI taxonomy): domain Eukaryota; kingdom Metazoa; phylum Chordata; class Actinopteri; order Salmoniformes; family Salmonidae; genus Oncorhynchus; species Oncorhynchus nerka. The sequence continues at coordinate 94,054,554 of NC_088419.1, read as the reverse complement.
TGATGCCATTCCATTTACTCCGTTCCAGCTATTATTATGAGCAGTCTCCATGTGTTGATGTATTTGATGCCATTCCATTTACTCCGTTCCAGCTATTATTATGAGCCGTCTCCATGTGTTTGATGTATTTGATGCCATTCCATTTACTCCGTTCCAGCTATTATTATGAGCAGTCTCCATGTGTCTGATGTATTTGATGCCATTCCATTTACTCCGTTCCAGCTATTATTATGAGCCGTCTCCATGTGTTTGATGTATTTGATGCCATTCCATTTACTCCGTTCCAGCCATTACCACAAGCCCATCCTCCCCCAAATAAGTAGCCACCAGCCTCCTGTGGGCCCAAACCTTCTCTATACTACCAATCCATTTAGATGCTTGATCAACATATTGCTTCCTTCTAAGTGCTACTGTTATCTGTGATTTATGGAAAAGAGCCAGAATATTTAACATTGACCCTATTTAAACTACTGAGAAACCCCATCACCCCGTATGCAGTTGAACTCAGCACAGTATTACATTGACAGTGATTTCTCAGACACTCTTGTCCAGACTGACTTAGTGCATTCATCGTAAGGTACCTAAGTGAGACCACCTCATACCACAATCATAGTAAGTCAAACTTTTCCTCAATAAATCAACTAACAGCAAAGTCAGTGCTTGTAAGAAACGATAAGTGTGAGGATTAATCAAGATACTTATTGAAGAGGTGGGTTTTCAGATGTTTTCGGGAAGATGGGCAGCTGTCCTGACGTTAGGGGGAAGCTTGTTCCAACATTGGGGTGCCAAGCACCCAGCCATCCATCCATCCACCCACCCAGCCATCCACCCAGCCACCCACCCACCCACCCACCCACCCATCCACCCATCCATCCACCCACCCACCCACCCACCCACCCACCCACCCAGCCAGCCATCCATCCATCCACCCACGCATCCTTCCACCCAGCCATCCACCCACACACCCACCCAGCCATCCCATCCATCCATCCATCCATCCATCCATCCATCCATCCATCCATCCATCCATCCACCCACGCATCCTTCCACCTACCCAGCCAGCCATCCATCCACCTATCCATTCCCCCACCCACCAACATACCCAACCAAATACCCACCCACCCATCCACCTATCCATTCGCCCACCCACCAACATACCCAACCAAATACCCACCCAACTACCCATCCATCCACCCAACCACCCACCCATCCATACATCTGTCCCCTCACCTGGCCTTGTTTCCAGAGTCCATGAGGTCCTGGATGTCGTTGTAGGAGGTGACGGCCAGCTTGGACAGGTCCTCTACGTAGGGCCCCATCAGAGGGTGTTCCCTCACACGCAGGTTCCCCTTGTTCTTAGGGTTCAGGAGGTCACGCACACGCTCACAGTAGATCTCCATGTAGCTCACCTGAGGAGGAGGGAGGGGAGGGAGGGAGGATGGGAGGGGGGGGGCAAAGTGTTACATTACCAACTAGGTCTTTCTAGTCTTTCTTCAATTCCTCTCTGGTCTACAGAGGTGGCATCCTGTTTCCTGTAGGTCTCTGGTTCTTCAGTTCCTTGTTTCCTCTCTCCTCCATATCCTTCTCATAATGCAAGGAAGGGACCTTGGTTCTACCCCTCCAATGTGTTTTTGAGGAAGTAAGGAGAGAGGATGCAAGGAATGAAGATAAGATTAATTGAGAAAGAACCCTGGTGAGAGGAAGTGCATGCAGAAATGCTTACTTACCAACAATAAAGTTCGAGAAATTAAGTTAATAAAACCCTTAAACAAGTTCAAGAAATTAAGTTAATAAAATATTTACAAAGTAATTAGTCCTGGTGGCCTTTTGATTCATTGTTCAGCAGTCTACTGGCTTGGGGGTTGAAGCTGTTAAGGAGCCTTTTGGACCTAGACTTGGCGTCCCGGTACCGTTTGCCATGCGGTAGCAGAGACTTGGGTGACTGGAGTCTTTGATCATTTTTTAGGCCTTCCTCTGACACCGCCTAGTATATAGGTCCTGGATGGCAGGAAGCTTGGCCCCAGTGATGTACTGGGCCGTAGGCACTACCCTCTGTAGCGCCTTATGGTCAGATGCCGAGCAGTTGCCATAACAGACGGTGATGCAACCGATCAGGATGCTCTCGATGGTGAAGCTGTAGAACTTTTTGAGGATCTGGGGACCCATGCCAAATCTTTTTGGTCTCGTGAAGGGAAAAAGGTGTTGTCATGCCCTCTTCACGACTGTCTTGGTGTGTTTAGAGCATGATAGTTCGTTGGTGATGTGGACACTAAGGAACTTGAAACTCTCCACCCGCTCCACTACAACCCTGTCAATGTCCATTATAGCCCCGTTGATGTTAATGGGGTTCTGTTCGACCCTCCTTTTCCTGTAGTACACGATCAGCTCCTTTGTCTTGCTCACATTGAAGGAGAGGTTGTTGTCCTGGCACCACACGGCCAGGTCTTTGACCTCCTCCCTATAGGCTGTCTCGTCGTTCTCGATGATCAGAACTACCACTGCTGTGTCATCATCAAACTTAATGATGGTGTTGGAGTCGTGCCTGGACGCGCAGTCTTGGGTGAACAGGGGGGGGACTAAGCACGCACCCCTGAGGGGTCCCCAGTTTTGACGATCAGCATGACGGATGTGTTGTTGCCTACCCTTACCACCTGGGGGGAGGCCCGTCAGAAAGTCCAGGATCCAGTTGCAGAGGGAGGTAGTCCCCTGGCCACTAGGAGCGCTGTTTCTGGATGAGCATGTTCCTGTTTGCTTATGGCCTTATACAGCTCGTTGAGTGGCATTATACAGCTCGTTCAGTGGCCTTATACAGCTCGTTGAGTGGCCTTATACAGCTCGTTGAGTGGCCTTATACAGCTCGTTGAGTGGCCTTATACAGCTCGTTGAGTGACCTTATACATCTCGTTGAGTGGCCTTATACAGCTCGCTGAGTGTGGTCTTAGTGCCAGCAGCGGTTTGTGGTGGTAAATAGACAACTACGAATAATATAGATGAAAACTCTCTTGGTAGATAGTGTGGTCTACAGCTTATAATGAGTTACTCTACCTCAGGCGAGCAAAACCTTGAGACTTTTTTAATATTAGACATCAGCTATTGACCCCTGCCCTTCGTCTTATCGGACGTAGCTACTCTGTCCTGCCGATGCACGGAAAACCAGCCAGCTCTATATTATCCGTGTCGTCGTTCAGCAACAACTCGGTGAAACATAAGATATTACAGTTTTTAATGTCCCGTTGGTAGAATAGTCTTAAATCGTAGATCATCCAGTTTATTTTCCAATGATTTTACGTTGGCCAATAGTACGGATGGTAATGGTGGTTTACCTACTCGCTGACAAGGCACCCCGCACTCCTCCACCTTTTCCCCCGTTCTTTTCTTCACGCGAATGACGGGGATTTGGGCCTGGTCTTGAGAAAGCATTCTTCACATCGGACTCATATAAAGAAAACATCTACATCCAATTTAAGATGAATAATCGCTGTTCTGAATCTCTGTTCGGTCATAAGAGACGGTAGCAGTAATATTATGTACAAAATAAGTGACGAACAATGCGAAGAAAAACAAATAAAATAGCACAGTTGGTTAGGAGCCCAGTAAAACATAGAGGCCTTGTGCTATAACTTTACGTACCTCCACAGAGTACGACTTGCTATTGTCGTTATTACTGTCGTTGAACTTGGTGAAGAGGTCTTCACACATCTAGGGGGAGAAAGAAAGTAAAGGGTTTGCAGTGAACATTTATTATCAATTGATAACTGGTTTATCTGTACAGGGACAGATACAAACACATTGACATGTTGAATAACACATTTATCCAATGTGTTGCGCCACAGTATAGCCTGCATTCATTTCCAACACCCTAGATGGGATTTGTGTAACATTACGTTGAGGTATGGAGAGCTAGGTGTGCGATTGGTCTGGAGTAGGGATGTACATTTCCAGCTGGTTGGAGGATTCAAGGATTTGATGCTTATTCCCATCCTTATTCTGGGAATCTTCCAACCAGGAAAACCAGGGATTTTGCAACCCTGGTGTTAGAGGTAACAGTATATGCTGTATACCAGAGGGATGATATCTGGGTAATGTAGCCCACTGAAATGTTGTAACCCTGGTGTTAGAGGTAACAGTATATGCTGTAACCCTGGTGTTAGAGGTAACAGTATATGCTGTATACCAGAGGGATAATTCCTTCCTGGTCCTTCAAGTCCGGCTTGCCCATCATGGTGTAGGACTTCCCAGATCCGGTCTGGCCATAGGCAAAGATACAGACGTTGTATCCCTCGAAGGCATGGAGCAGCATCTCCTCACCAATGTCCTTGTACACCTGCTGCTGGCCAGCAAAGTTGATGTCCTCGGGCTGCGGAGAGACAATTATCCATGGTGAGTCAGGTCACCATTCATAATGACCATCTTCATGTAGAGTCAGGCAACCATTGAAATTGACCGACGCTTTGGTGAAAAGTTTAATTGAATTGTTTGTGGAGTGTTCTAGAATACCAGTGTGCTGGAGTGTTCTAGAATACCAGCGTGCTGGAGTGTTCTAGAATACCAGCGTGCTGGAGTGTTCTAGAATACCAGCGTGCTGGAGTTTCTTTTTAAGGTCAACCAGGACATAACCAAGACGCAACTACAAGGTTGATTCACTTGAAAATGAAACTGACTAAAAATCCGGTTCAAGGCTGTTGTGCCTGTTCACACTAATCAGAGTGTCTAATCAAAATCAGCATGTGTTGTGCTCCTCCCTGGGTGGTATGGTATCATACAGTACACAGATAGTCAGTCAGAGATACAGGTACTTACCGAGGTATGTGACCAGTACGAGTAATCAAAGTTGAAGCTCTTGTTCTCTTTGGGCTGCTTGGGGTTGAGGATGGCTGAAAGACACGACGGAGAGAGAGAGAGGGGGTGGGGGGGTAGAGTCAGGAGGAGGGTCAACAGGGTGAGAGAGTCGACCTGCTGTGTGAAACTAGATCTGGTCGCTGGGTCACCGATCGTCCGAATTAATGATTGTGTCCCAAATGGCACCCTATTCCCTACATAGTGCACTACTTTAGACCAGGAACCTACGGTGCCCTATTCCCTATATAGTACACTACTATTGAGGAGAGGGAGGGAGGGAGGGAGGGAGGGAGGGAGGGAGGGAGGGAGGGAGGGAGGGAGGGAGGGAGGGAGGGAGGGAGGGAAAAGTGCTTAGTCTCTGGCTCACTGCTCCCATAAGCACTTATATACAGACTGTTCCCTTCTGGACAATTAGATAGACAGACAGACTGTTCCCTTCTGGACAATTAGACAATTAGACAGATAGACAGACTGTTCCCTTCGGGACAATTAGACAATTAGACAGATAGACAGACTGTTCCCTTCTAGACGATTAGACAGACAGACAGACTGTTCCCTTCTGGACAATTAGACAGACAGACAGACTGTTCCCTTCTGGACAATTAGACAATTAGACAGACAGACAGACTGTTCCCTTCTGGACAATTAGACAGACAGACAGACTGTTCCCTTCTGGACAATTAGACAATTAGACAGACAGACAGACTGTTCCCTTCTGGACAATTAGACAGACAGACAGACTGTTCCCTTCTGGACAATTAGACAGACAGACAGACTGTTCCCTTCTGGACAATTAGACAGACAGACAGACAGACTGTTCCCTTCTGGACAATTAGACAGACAGACAGACAGACTGTTCCCTTCTGGACAATTAGACAATTAGACAGACAGACTGTTCCCTTCTGGACAATTAGACAGACAGACAGACAGACAGACAGACAGACAGACAGACAGACAGACAGACTGTTCCCTTCTAGACGATTAGACAGACAGACAGACTGTTCCCTTCTGGACGATTAGACAGACAGACAGACTGTTCCCTTCTGGACAATTAGACAGACAGACAGACTGTTCCCTTCTGGACAATTAGACAGACAGACAGACTGTTCCCTTCTGGACAATTAGACAGACAGACAGACTGTTCCCTTCTGGACAATTAGACATAAACATTCTAGATTAGGCATTGTAGAGCGATGTGAACCTAAACTAACATTCTAGATGAGGCGTTGTGGCGCGATGTGAACCTAAGCTAACATTCTAGATGAGGCGTTGTGGAGCGATGTGAACCTAAACTAACATTCTAGATTAGGAGCTGTGGAGCGATGTGAACCTAAGATAACATTCTAGATGAGGCGTTGTGGAGCGATGTGAACCTAAACTAACATTCTAGAATAGGCGTTGTGGAGCGATGTGAACCTAAACTAACATTCTAGATTAGGAGCTGTGGAGCGATGTGAACCTAAACTAACATTCTAGATTAGGCATTGTGGCGCGATGTGAACCTAAACTAACATTCTAGATGAGGCGTTGTGGAGCGATGTGAACCTAAACTAACATTCTAGATTAGGCGTTGTGGAGCGATGTGAACCTAAACTAACATTCTAGATTAGGAGCTGTGGAGCGATGTGAACCTAAACTAACATACTAGATTAGGCGCTGTGGAGCGATGTGAACCTAAACTAACATTCTAGATTAGGCGTTGTGGAGCGATGTGAACCTAAACTAACATTCTAGATTAGGAGCTGTGGAGCGATGTGAAACTAAACTAACATTCTAGATTAGGAGCTGTGGAGCGATGTGAACCTAAACTAACATTCTAGAATAGGCGTTGTGGAGCGATGTGAACCTAAACTAACATTCTAGATTAGGAGCTGTGGAGCGATGTGAACCTAAACTAACATTCTAGATTAGGAGCTGTGGAGCGATGTGAACCTAAACTAACATTCTAGATTAGGAGCTGTGGAGCGATGTGAACCTAAACTAACATTCTAGATTAGGCATTGTGGCGCGATGTGAACCTAAACTAACATTCTAGATGAGGCGTTGTGGAGCGATGTGAACCTAAACTAACATTCTAGATTAGGCGTTGTGGAGCGATGTGAACCTAAACTAACATTCTAGATTAGGAGCTGTGGAGCGATGTGAACCTAAACTAACATTCTAGATTAGGAGCTGTGGAGCGATGTGAACCTAAACTAACATACTAGATTAGGCGCTGTGGAGCGATGTGAACCTAAACTAACATTCTAGATTAGGAGCTGTGGAGCGATGTGAACCTAAACTAACATTCTAGATTAGGAGCTGTGGAGCGATGTGAAACTAAACTAACATTCTAGATTAGGAGCTGTGGAGCGATGTGAACCTAAACTAACATTCTAGAATAGGCGTTGTGGAGCGATGTGAACCTAAACTAACATTCTAGATTAGGAGCTGCGATGTGAACCTAAACTAACATTCTAGATTAGGAGCTGTGGAGCGATGTGAACCTAAACTAACATTCTAGATTAGGAGCTGTGGAGCGATGTGAACCTAAACTAACATTCTAGATTAGGAGCTGTGGAGCGATGTGAACCTAAACTAACATTCTAGATTAGGCATTGTGGCGCGATGTGAACCTAAACTAACATTCTAGATGAGGCGTTGTGGAGCGATGTGAACCTAAACTAACATTCTAGATTAGGCGTTGTGGAGCGATGTGAACCTAAACTAACATTCTAGATTAGAGCTGTGGAGCGATGTGAACCTAAACTAACATTCTAGATTAGGAGCTGTGGAGCGATGTGAACCTAAACTAACATACTAGATTAGGCGCTGTGGAGCGATGTGAACCTAAACTAACATTCTAGATTAGGAGCTGTGGAGCGATGTGAACCTAAACTAACATTCTAGATTAGGAGCTGTGGAGCGATGTGAAACTAAACTAACATTCTAGATTAGGAGCTGTGGAGCGATGTGAACCTAAACTAACATTCTAGAATAGGCGTTGTGGAGCGATGTGAACCTAAACTAACATTCTAGATTAGGAGCTGTGGAGCGATGTGAAACTAAACTAACATTCTAGATTAGGAGCTGTGGAGCGATGTGAACCTAAACTAACATTCTAGAATAGGCGTTGTGGAGCGATGTGAACCTAAACTAACATTCTAGATTAGGAGCTGTGGAGCGATGTGAACCTAAACTAACATTCTAGATTAGGAGCTGTGGAGCGATGTGAACCTAAACTAACATTCTAGATTAGGAGCTGTGGAGCGATGTGAACCTAAACTAACATTCTAGATTAGGCATTGTGGCGCGATGTGAACCTAAACTAACATTCTAGATGAGGCGTTGTGGAGCGATGTGAACCTAAACTAACATTCTAGATTAGGCGTTGTGGAGCGATGTGAACCTAAACTAACATTCTAGATTAGGAGCTGTGGAGCGATGTGAACCTAAACTAACATTCTAGATTAGGAGCTGTGGAGCGATGTGAACCTAAACTAACATTCTAGATTAGGAGCTGTGGAGCGATGTGAACCTAAACTAACATACTAGATTAGGCGCTGTGGAGCGATGTGAACCTAAACTAACATTCTAGATTAGGCGTTGTGGAGCGATGTGAACCTAAACTAACATTCTAGATTAGGAGCTGTGGAGCGATGTGAAACTAAACTAACATTCTAGATTAGGAGCTGTGGAGCGATGTGAACCTAAACTAACATTCTAGAATAGGCGTTGTGGAGCGATGTGAACCTAAACTAACATTCTAGATTAGGAGCTGTGGAGCGATGTGAACCTAAACTAACATTCTAGATTAGGAGCTGTGGAGCGATGTGAACCTAAACTAACATTCTAGATTAGGAGCTGTGGAGCGATGTGAACCTAAACTAACATTCTAGATTAGGCATTGTGGCGCGATGTGAACCTAAACTAACATTCTAGATGAGGCGTTGTGGAGCGATGTGAACCTAAACTAACATTCTAGATTAGGCGTTGTGGAGCGATGTGAACCTAAACTAACATTCTAGATTAGGAGCTGTGGAGCGATGTGAACCTAAACTAACATTCTAGATTAGGAGCTGTGGAGCGATGTGAACCTAAACTAACATACTAGATTAGGCGCTGTGGAGCGATGTGAACCTAAACTAACATTCTAGATTAGAGCTGTGGAGCGATGTGAACCTAAACTAACATTCTAGATTAGGCGTTGTGGAGCGATGTGAAACTAAACTAACATTCTAGATTAGGAGCTGTGGAGCGATGTGAACCTAAACTAACATTCTAGAATAGGCGTTGTGGAGCGATGTGAACCTAAACTAACATTCTAGATTAGGAGCTGTGGAGCGATGTGAACCTAAACTAACATTCTAGATTAGGAGCTGTGGAGCGATGTGAACCTAAACTAACATTCTAGATTAGGAGCTGTGGAGCGATGTGAACCTAAACTAACATTCTAGATTAGGAGCTGTGGAGCGATGTGAACCTAAACTAACATTCTAGATTAGGCGTTGTGGAGCGATGTGAACCTAAACTAACATTCTAGAATAGGCGTTGTGGAGCGATGTGAACCTAAACTAACATTCTAGATTAGGCGTTGTGGAGCGATGTGAACCTAAACTAAACATTCTAGAATAGGCGTTGTGGAGCGATGTGAACCTAAACTAACATTCTAGAATAGGCGTTGTGGAGCGATGTGAACCTAAACTAACATTCTAGATTAGGAGCTGTGGAGCGATGTGAACCTAAACTAACATTCTAGATTAGGAGCTGTGGAGCGATTTGAACCTAAACTAACATTCTAGATTAGGCGTTGTGGAGCGATGTGAAACTAAACTAACATTCTAGATTAGGAGCTGTGGTGCGATGTGAACCTAAACTAACATTCTAGAATAGGCGTTGTGGAGCGATGTGAACCTAAACTAACATTCTAGAATAGGCGTTGTGGAGCGATGTGAACCTAAACTAACATTCTAGATTAGGAGCTGTGGAGCGATGTGAACCTAAACTAACATTCTAGAATAGGAGCTGTGGAGCGATGTGAACCTAAACTAACATTCTAGAATAGGCGTTGTGGAGCGATGTGAACCTAAACTAACATTCTAGAATAGGCGTTGTGGAGCGATGTGAACCTAAACTAACATTCTAGAATAGGCGTTGTGGAGCGATGTGAACCTAAACTAACATTCTAGAATAGGCGTTGTGGAGCGATGTGAACCTAAACTAACATTCTAGAATAGGCGTTGTGGAGCGATGTGAACCTAAACTAACATTCTAGAATAGGCGTTGTGGAGCGATGTGAACCTAAACTAACATTCTAGAATAGGCGTTGTGGAGCGATGTGAACCTAAACTAACATTCTAGAATAGGCGTTGTGGAGCGATGTGAACCTAAACTAACATTCTAGAATAGGCGTTGTGGAGCGATGTGAACCTAAACTAACATTCTAGAATAGGCGTTGTGGAGCGATGTGAACCTAAACTAACATTCTAGAATAGGCGTTGTGGAGCGATGTGAACCTAAACTAACATACTAGATTAGGCGTTGTGGAGCGATGTGAACCTAAACTAACATTCTAGAATAGGCGTTGTGGAGCGATGTGAACCTAAACTAACATTCTAGAATAGGCGTTGTGGAGCGATGTGAACCTAAACTAACATTCTAAGGCGTTGTGGAGCGTGAACCTAAACTAACATTCTAGAATAGGCGTTGTGGAGCGATGTGAACCTAAACTAACATTCTAGAATAGGCGTTGTGGAGCGATGTGAACCTAAACTAACATTCTAGAATAGGCGTTGTGGAGCGATGTGAACCTAAACTAACATTCTAGAATAGGCGTTGTGGAGCGATGTGAACCTAAACTAACATTCTAGAATAGGCGTTGTGGAGCGATGTGAACCTAAACTAACATTCTAGAATAGGCGTTGTGGAGCGATGTGAACCTAAACTAACATTCTAGAAGGCGTTGTGGAGCGATGTGAACCTAAACTAACATTCTAGGCGTTGTGGAGCGATGTGAACCTAAACTAACATTCTAGAATAGGCGTTGTGGAGCGATGTGAACCTAAACTAACATTCTAGAATAGGCGTTGTGGAGCGATGTGAACCTAAACTAACATTCTAGAATAGGCGTTGTGGAGCGATGTGAACCTAAACTAACATTCTAGAATAGGCGTTGTGGAGCGATGTGAACCTAAACTAACATTCTAGAATAGGCGTTGTGGAGCGATGTGAACCTAAACTAACATTCTAGAATAGGCGTTGTGGAGCGATGTGAACCTAAACTAACATTCTAGAATAGGCGTTGTGGAGCGATGTGAACCTAAACTAACATTCTAGAATAGGCGTTGTGGAGCGATGTGAACCTAAACTAACATTCTAGAATAGGCGTTGTGGAGCGATGTGAACCTAAACTAACATTCTAGAATAGGCGTTGTGGAGCGATGTGAACCTAAACTAACATTCTAGAATAGGCGTTGTGGAGCGATGTGAACCTAAACTAACATTCTAGAATAGGCGTTGTGGAGCGATGTGAACCTAAACTAACATTCTAGAATAGGCGTTGTGGAGCGATGTGAACCTAAACTAACATTCTAGAATAGGCGTTGTGGAGCGATGTGAACCTAAACTAACATTCTAGAATAGGCGTTGTGGAGCGATGTGAACCTAAACTAACATTCTAGAATAGGCGTTGTGGAGCGATGTGAACCTAAACTAACATTCTAGAATAGGCGTTGTGGAGCGATGTGAACCTAAACTAACATTCTAGAATAGGCGTTGTGGAGCGATGTGAACCTAAACTAACATTCTAGAATAGGCGTTGTGGAGCGATGTGAACCTAAACTAACATTCTAGAATAGGCGTTGTGGAGCGATGTGAACCATTCTAAACTAACATTCTAGAATAGGCGTTGTGGAGCGATGTGAACCTAAACTAACATTCTAGAATAGGCGTTGTGGAGCGATGTGAACCTAAACTAACATTCTAGAATAGGCGTTGTGGAGCGATGTGAACCTAAACTAACATTCTAGAATAGGCGTTGTGGAGCGATGTGAACCTAAACTAACATTCTAGAATAGGCGTTGTGGAGCGATGTGAACCTAAACTAACATTCTAGAATAGGCGTTGTGGAGCGATGTGAACCTAAACTAACATTCTAGAATAGGCGTTGTGGAGCGATGTGAACCTAAACTAACATTCTAGAAACATGTGAACCTAAACTAACATTCTAGAATAGGCGTTGTGGAGCGATGTGAACCTAAACTAACATTCTAGAATAGGCGTTGTGGAGCGATGTGAACCTAAACTAACATTCTAGAATAGGCGTTGTGGAGCGATGTGAACCTAAACTAACATTCTAGAATAGGCGTTGTGGAGCGATGTGAACCTAAACTAACATTCTAGAATAGGCGTTGTGGAGCGATGTGAACCTAAACTAACATTCTAGAATAGGCGTTGTGGAGCGATGTGAACCTAAACTAACATTCTAGAATAGGCGTTGTGGAGCGATGTGAACCTAAACTAACATACTAGATTAGGCGTTGTGGAGCGATGTGAACCTAAACTAACATACTAGATTAGGCGTTGTGGAGCGATGTGAACCTAAACTAACATTCTAGAATAGGCGTTGTGGAGCGATGTGAACCTAAACTAACATTCTAGAATAGGCGTTGTGGAGCGATGTGAACCTAAACTAACATTCTAGAATAGGCGTTGTGGAGCGATGTGAACCTAAACTAACATTCTAGAATAGGCGTTGTGGAGCGATGTGAACCTAAACTAACATTCTAGAATAGGCGTTGTGGAGCGATGTGAACCTAAACTAACATTCTAGAATAGGCGCTGTGGAGCGATGTGAACCTAAACTAACATTCTAGAATAGGTGTTGTGGAGCGATGTGAATTTGTTCTTCTATCATCCACTGCACTGCTGTAAACTTTTTGAATTGTCTTAATGTCTCAAGAGAGAGAGTGTGTGTGTGTGTGTTTCTCTTTCCACAGTACTGTAATATGGGTTATATTCTGAGCAATATTTTAAGGTCTGTTCTCCACAACAAGCTCTGTTCTCCACAACAAGATCTGTTCTCCACAACAAGCTCTGTTCTCCACAACAAGGTCTGTTCTCCACAACAAGATCTGTTCTCCACAACAAGGTTTGTTCTCCACAACAGACAGACAGACCTTATATAGACCTTAATAGACCTTGTTGTGGAGAATAGAATTTGAGACCTTGACATGAGTCAGCTCAACATGAGTCAGCTCAACATGAGTCAACTCATCATGAGTCACCTCAACATGAGTCACCTCAACATGAGTCACCTCAACATTAGTCACCTCAACATGAGTCACCTCAACATGAGTCAGCTCAACTCAATGAATGAAATGACGAAAATAACCAGCCGGCTTGTTTTATGGAGTATTGTTCACAGCGGAGAGAACACCTGTTTGTATGTACTACGTATCTACCAAAGCCTTCACAACAGCACTCAATAGACCTCCATTATAGGTCAAATGCTTAATGGAATGTCTTCATGACAAAAAGACACTTCAATTTAAATTGTGAGGATGAAGTGATAAAAAACCTTCACAGCAGGGCGGAAGAGAGAGAGAGAGAGAGAGAGAGAGAGAGAGAGAGAGAGAGAGAGAGAGAGAGAGGGAGAGAGAGAGAGAGGGTTAGAGAGAGAGAGAGGGTTAGAGAGAGAGAGAGAGAGAGAAGAGAGAGAGAGAGAGAGAGAGAGAGAGAGAGAGAGAGAGAGAGAGAGAGGGTTAGAGAGAGAGAGAGAGAGAGAGAGAGAGAGAGAGAGAGAGAGAGAGAGAGAGAGAGGGTTAGAGAGAGAGAGAGAGAGAAGAGAGAGAGAGAGAGAGAGAGAGAGAGAGAGAGAGAGAGAGAGAGAGAGGGTTAGAGAGAGAGAGAGAGGGTTAGAGAGAGAGAGAGAGAGGGTTAGAGAGAGAGAGAGAGGGTTAGAGAGAGAGAGAGAGAAGAGAGAGAGAGAGAGAGAGAGAGAGAGAGAGAGAGAGAGAGAGAGAGAGAGAGAGAGGGTTAGAGAGAGAGAGAGAGGGTTAGAGAGAGAGAGAGAGGGTTAGAGAGAGAGAGAGAGAGAGAGAGAGAGAGAGAGAGAGAGAGAGAGAGAGAGGGTTAGAGAGAGAGAGAGAAGAGAGAGAGAGAGAGAGAGAGAGAGAGAGAGAGAGAGAGAGAGAGAGAGAGAGAGAGAGAGAGAGAGAGAGAGAGAGAGAGACAGAGAGAGAGAGAGAGAGAGAGACAGAGAGAGAGAGAGAGAGAGAGGGTTAGAGAGAGAGAGGGTTAGAGAGAGAGAGGGTTAGAGAGAGGGGGAGAGAGAATTTCCTTGATATTCAATCTCCTCTAATGTGACGTCATGGTGACTTTGATTGTCTGAGTAATTCACCCCTCTCTCCCCAACTCCAACACCTCTCTCTCTCTCTCTCCCCAACTCCAACACCTCTCTCTCCCCAACTACCCCACCTCTCTCTCCCCAACAACTCTCTCCCTCTCCCCACCTTGCCCACATAGGGCAGTGGTACCAAATATAATCAAATCTTTAGTCATATGCACCGAATAAAACAGGTGTAGACCTTACAGTTAAATCCTTACTTACGAGCCCTTAACCAACAATGCAGTTAAAAAAAGAAAAGAATAAGAAATAAAAGTTACAAGTAAAATAACAATAGCGACACTTCAGAGTCAATGTGCGGGGGCACCGGGTAGTCAAAGTAATTGAGGTAATATGTACATGTAGGTAGAGTAATTAAAGTGACTATACGTTGGTGATGTGGACACCAAGGAACACCAAGGAACTTGAAGCTCTCAACCTGCTCCACTGCAGCCCCGTTGATGAGAATGGGGGGCGTGCTCGGTCCTCTTTTTCCTGTAGTCCACAATCATCTCCTTTGTCTTGATCACGCTGAGGGAGAGGTTGTTGTCCTGGCACCACACGGCCAGGTCTCTGACCTCCTTCCTATAGGCTGTCTCGTCGTTGTCCGTGATCAGGCCTACCACTGTTGTGTCACCTGCAAACTTAATGATGGTGTTGGAGTCGTGCCTGGCCGTGAAGTCATGAGTGAACAAGGAGTACAGGAGGGGACTGAGCACGCACCCCTGAGGGGCCCATGTGCTGAGGATCAGCGTGGCGGATGTGTTGTTACCTACCCTTACCACCTGGGGGCGGCCCGTCAGGAAGTCCAGGATCCAGTTGCAGAGGAAGGTGTTTAGTCACAGGGTCCTTAGGTTATTGATGAGCTTTGAGGGCACTATGGTGTTGAATGCTGAGCTGTAGTCAATGAATAGCATTCTCACATAGGTGTTCCTTTTATCCAGGTGGGAAAGGCCAGTGTGGAGTGCAATAGAGATTGCATCATCTGTGGATCTGTTGGGCCGGTATGGAAATTGGAGTGGGTCTAGAGTTTCTGTGATAATGGTGTTGATGTGAGCCATGACCAGCCTTTCAAAGCACTTCATGGCTACAGACATGAGTGCTACGGGTCTGTAGTCATTTAGGCAGGTTTCCTTAGTGTTCTTGGGCACAGGGAAAATGGTGGTCTGCTTAAAACATGTTGTTATTACAGACTCGGACAGGGAGAGTTTGAAAATGTCAGTGAAGGCACTTGCCAGTTGGTCAGCTCATGCTCGCAGTACACCTTCACCTCTGTCTGGCCCTGCAGCCCTGTGAATGTTGACCTGTTTAAACGTCTTACTCACATCGGCTGCGGAGAGCGGGATCACACAGTCTTCCGGAACAGCTGGTGCTCTCATGCATGTTTTGGTGAATTTTGCCTCGAAGCGAGCATAGAAGTAGTTTAGCTCGTCTGAAAGGCTCGTGTCACTGGGCAGCTCTCGGCTGTGCTTCCCTTTGTAGTCTGTAATGGTTTGCAAGCCCTGCAACATCTGACGAGTGTCAGAGCCGGTGTAGTACGATTCAATCTTGTCCTGTATTGACGCTTTGACTGTTTGATGGTTCGTCTGAGGGCATAGCGGGATTTCTAATAAGCTTCCGGGTTAGAGTCCCGCTCCTTGAAAGCGGCAGCTCTTCCCTTTAGCTCAGTGCTGATGTTCCCTATAATCCATGGCTTCTGGTGGTGGTATGTACGTACGGTCACTGGTAGGACGACGTCATCGATGAACTTTTTGATGAAGCCAATGACTGATGTGGTGTACTCCTCAATGCCAACGGAGGAATCCCGGGAGCATATTCCAGTCTGTGCTAGCAAAGCAGTCCTGTAGTTTAGCATCTGCTTCATCTGACCACTTTTTTTTGTTAATCGAGTCACTGGTGCTTCCTGCTTATGTTTGCTTGGAATCAGTAGGATAGCTTTGTATGCATCTCTGTGTGTGGAGTAAAGGTGGTCCAGAGTTTTTTTCCCTCTGGTTGCACATTTAACATGCTGGTAGAAATTTGGTAAAACTGATTTAAGTTTCCCTGCATTAAAGTTCCCGGCCACTAGGAGCGCCGCCTCTGGATGAGCATTTTCCTGTTTGCTTACGGCCTTATACAGCTCATTGAGTGCGGTCTTAGTGCCAGCCTCAGTCTGTGGTGGTATGTAGACAGCTACTAAAAATACAGAAGAAATCTCTGTAGATAGTGTGGTCTAC
Organism: Oncorhynchus nerka; assembly: GCF_034236695.1. NCBI lineage: Eukaryota > Metazoa > Chordata > Actinopteri > Salmoniformes > Salmonidae > Oncorhynchus > Oncorhynchus nerka. The sequence continues at coordinate 94,038,135 of NC_088419.1, read as the reverse complement.
AGCTTATCATGAGATACTCTACCTCAGGTGAGCAAAACCTAAAGACTTAGATATCGTGCACCAGCTGTTATTTAAAAAAATACATAGTCCGCCGCCCCTTGTCTTAAGAGGTCCTGCGGATAACCAGCCAGCTGTACGTTGATAATGTCGTCGTTCAGCCATGACTCTGTGAAGTATAAGATTTTACAGCTTTTAAATGTCCCGTTGGTAGTTTAATCGTTCGCGTAGGTCATCGATTTTATTTATACCACAGATTATACATACGCACAGAGCAGCAGCTGAGACAATACTCCTTCACAAAACTAGAGAAGTCTGGACCGGATGATCGAGGAGATGGATACAAATACAATACACCTTAAAATATCTTCACAAAACATGCATACAGTGAACCCATAAAAACTCAGACAGCTACCCCAAGCACATCCTGTCACCACAGCAGCCTTAATCCACAGGCATCCACAAACACTAATCCTAACCCTAACCCTAACACTAACCCTAACCCCAACACTAACCCTAACCCCTAACACTAAGCCTAACCCTAACCCTAACACTAACCCTAACACAAACAATCACCCATCAAAAGGATGGATGATATATTCATTTCTCTCACCTTCTCTCTGTGAGACATTATATGAGCCTACTAATAGAGAGGTGGGCCCTCGTCAGGCGTAGTGCACTACCCAGGGAGTACGGTTCCCTTTTGGGACGCAGCCCAGCAATCTCAGATGGATCAATCCCAGTGAAATGAGATCCCAGCAGGGGTCACTCCGGTTTCCCTGGGGATGCTTTTAATCAACTATTTCCTGTGCCGGCAGGGCTCCAGTTCCTTACCAGCACAGACACAACGGTTCCCAGAGCTGATTCTGTACAATCAGTCTTCATGTTGTGTCCTCTCCTTTAAGTATACTTCAATAAACTTTTAGCACAACAGACATTGGCACATACACTGTTTATTCGAACAAAGAGATCCTTTAATTCATGTTTTATATGTAATTCTATCCCAGTAAGCACAAGAAGTTGAAAATAAAAATAAATAAAAAAACAACAACATATTTTCACAGTCTTTTAAATGTATTTTGCCCATAGGTTGCAAGATCAAATCTCTGGGCTGACAAGGTGAATATCTGTTCTGTCCCTGAGCAAATTTGTTCTTAACTGACTTGCCTAGTTAAATAAAAGTACAATTAAACAAAATAGGATATAGTTTGGATAGTCTTCACAGTACAAAGTGCATCAATAAATAATGTCCAGATTAACACCTGTGATTACGCTATTTAGTCGCTCTTATGTAGCTATTGACTAAGACATTTATCTAGTTTCCAAAAGTAGTTAATTTCAGCTGAAGGTAGTAAAAAGTAAAACAAGAACATAGAAACAGACCATGTCTGGGAACTAGAAACAGACCATGTCTGGGAACTAGAAACAGACCATGTTGTGGAACTAGAAACAGACCATGTGTGGGAACAGAAACAGACAATGTCTGGGAACTAGAAACAAACCATGTCTGGGAACTAGAAACAGACCATTTCTGGGAGACAGAAACAGACCATGCCTGGGAGACAGAAACAGACCATGTCTGGGAACTAGAAACAGACCATGTCTGGGAGACAGAAACAGACCATGTCTGGGAGACAGAAACAGACCATGTCTGGGAGACAGAAACAGACCATGTCTGGGAACTAGAAACAGACCATGTCTGGGAACTAGAAACAGACCATGTCTGGGAACTAGAAACAGACCATGTCTGGGAACTAGAAACAGAAGATGTCTGGGAGACAGAAACAGACCATGCCTGGGAGACAGAAACAGACCATGTCTGGGAACTAGAAACAGACCATGTCTGGGAGACAGAAACAGACCATGTCTGGGAACTAGAAACAGACCATGTCTGGGAACTAGAAACAGACCATGTCTGGGAACTAGAAACAGACCATGTCTGGGAGACAGAAACAGACCATGTCTGGGAACTAGAAACAGACCATGTCTGGGAGACAGAAACAGATCATGTCTGGGAGACAGAAACAGACCATGCCTGGGAGACAGAAACAGACCATGCCTGGGAGACAGAAACAGACCATGTCTGGGAGACAGAAACAGACCATGTCTGGGAGACAGAAACAGACCATGTCTGGGAACTAGAAACAGACCATGTCTGGGAACTAGAAACAGACCATGTCTGGGCACTAGAAACAGACCATGTCTGGGAGACAGAAACAGACCATGTCTGGGAACTAGAAACAGACCATGTCTGGGAACTAGAAACAGACCATGTCTGGGAGACAGAAACAGACCATGTGTGGGAACTAGAAACAGAGGACCCTCCTCCCCCATCATCTCTCATGATGTCTAGTCTAGTCAGAGGACCCTCCTCCTCCCCCATCACCTCTCATGATGTCTAGTCTAGTCAGAGGACGCTCCTCCTCCCCCGTCATCTCTCATGATGTCTAGTCTAGTCAGAGGACCCTCCTCCCCCACCTCATCTCTCATGATGTCTAGTCTAGTCAGAGGACCCTCCTCCCCCTTCACCTCTCATGATGTCTAGTCTAGTCAGAGGACCATCCACCCCCGTCATCTCTCATGATGTCTAGTAGTCTAGTCAGAGGACCCTCCTCCCCCATCACCTCTCATGATGTCTAGTCTAGTCAGAGGACCATCCTCCCCCCGTCATCTCTCATGATGTCTAGTCTAGTCAGAGGACCCTCCTCCCCCTTCACCTCTCATGATGTCTACTCTAGTCAGAGGACCCTCCTCCTCCCCCATCACCTCTCATGATGTCTACTCTAGTCAGAGGACCCTCCTCCCCATCTCATCTCTCATGATGTCTAGTCTAGTTAGAGGACCCTCCTCCTCCCCCGTCATCTCTCATGATGTCTAGTCTAGTCAGAGGACCCTCCTCCCCCTTCACCTCTCATGATGTCTACTCTAGTCAGAGGACCCTCCTCCTCCCCCATCACCTCTCATGATGTCTACTCTTTTCAGAGGACCCTCCTCCCCATCTCATCTCTCATGATGTCTAGTCTAGTCAGAGGACCCTCCTCCTCCCCCGTCATCTCTCATGATGTCTAGTCAGAGGACCCTCCTCCTCCACCGTCATCTCTCATGATGTCTAGTCTAGTCAGAGGACCCTCCTCCCCCACCTCATCTCTCATGATGTCTAGTCTAGTCAGAGGACCCTCCTCCCCCTTCACCTCTCATGATGTCTAGTCTAGTCAGAAGAACCATACGTTACTACGACAGTATTCTCTTGTGATAGACTTCTAGCATAATACTAGCTTGCACAAGCAACATTTGTTTCTAATTCCCAAGACGACCCAAACTACGTATAAATATTTTACCACTGCTGTACATTATAGCTCTTTAATGCAGGTAAAACGTGGCAGCCTGGCAGGTGTCAGTGGTTTGACCCTGCTGTTGTTTTGATATCGCTACAGGGGTTAGACCGGTCATCAGTAGACTATACAGTGGAGAAGTGTACTGTAGACTACAGCTCAGTCTACAAGTGACCCCTGTTGGCAGCTACCCAGAACCAGAAGCTGTCATGGAAACTGGGATGGGATGGGCCGCTCACAGCCAGCAGCTGATCTGAAAGAGCAACTGTGACTACTAAGTGTGAATTTTTAATCACTGTTTGCTACCAGACTCTACGCTCTACTCTAACCTGGTTTTATCACACCGAGGAAGTGGTGAAGCTGTATCAGTCTCTGCTCTGGTGCTCTCTTGTCCATCTCGTTTCAGTCAATCTGGTTCTGGGTTTGTTTTGTGACACAGTAAACACTGAGGATGTGTTGAAGGTACAGCAGTCTGTTATGTGACACAGTAAACACAGAGGATGTGTTGAAGATACAGCAGTCTGTTATGTGACACAGTAAACACAGAGGATGTGTTGAAGGTACAGCAGTCTGTTATGTGACACAGTAAACACAGAGGATGTGTTGAAGATACAGCAGTCTGTTATGTGACACAGTAAACACAGAGGATGTGTTGAAGATACAGCAGTCTGTTATGTGACACAGTAAACACAGAGGATGTGTTGAAGATACAGCAGTCTGTTATGTGACACAGTAAACACAGAGGATGTGTTGAAGATACAGCAGTCTGTTATGTGACACAGTAAACACAGAGGATGTGTTGAAGATACAGCAGTCTGTTATGTGACACAGTAAACACAGAGGTGATGAAAACCTAATCCAGCTCCATCACAGGGAATCATTGTGTTAGAACATCAAACTGCTCCAGAAGGAGACACCCAACATCACACCATTACATCCAACATCACACCATTACATCCAACATCACACCATTACATCCAACATCACACCATTACACCCAACATCACACCATTACACCCAACATCACACCATTACACCCAACATCACACCATTACATCCAACATCACACCATTACACCCAACATCACACCATTACATCCAACATCACACCATTACACCCAACATCACACCATTACACCCAACATCACACCATTACATCACACCATTACATCCAACATCACACCATTACATCCAACATCACACCATTACATCCAACATCACACCATTACACCCAACATCACACCATTAAACCCAACATCACACCATTACATCCAACATCACACCATTACACCCAACATCACACCATTACATCACACCATTACACCATTACATCCAACATCACACCATTACATCACACCATTACACCCAACATCACACCATTACATCACACCATTACACCCAACATCACACCATTACACCCAACATCACACCATTACATCCAACACCACACCATTACACCCAACATCACACCATTACATCACACCATTACACCCAACATCACACCATTACACCCAACATCACACCATTACACCATTACATCACACCATTACACCATTACATCACACCATTACATCACACCATTACATCCAACATCACACCATTACACCCAACATCACACCATTACATCCAACATCACACCATTACACCCAACATCACACCATTACACCCAACATCACACCATTACATCCAACATCACACCATTACACCCAACATCACACCATTACACCCAACATCACACCATTACATCACACCATTACATCCAACATCACACCATTACATCCAACATCACACCATTACATCACACCATTACACCCAACATCACACCATTACACCCAACATCACACCATTACATCCAACACCACACCATTACACCCAACATCACACCATTACATCACACCATTACACCCAACATCACACCATTACACCCAACATCACACCATTACACCCAACATCACACCATTACACCCAACATCACACCATTACACCATTACATCACACCATTACACCATTACATCACACCATTACATCACACCATTACACCCAACATCACACCATTACACCCAACATCACACCATTACATCCAACACCACACCATTACACCCAACATCACACCATTACATCACACCATTACACCCAACATCACACCATTACACCCAACATCACACCATTACACCCAACATCACACCATTACATCCAACATCACACCATTACACCCAACATCACACCATTACATCACACCATTACACCCAACATCACACCATTACACCCAACATCACACCATTACATCCAACACCACACCATTACACCCGACATCACACCATTACACCCGACATCACACCATTACATCCGACATCACACCATTACATAACACCATTACACCATTACATCCAACATCACACCATTACATCACACCATTACACCATTACATCCAACATCACACCATTACATCCAACATCACACCATTACATCCAACATCACACCATTACATCACACCATTACACCCAACATCACACCATTACACCAACATCACACCATTACACCCAACATCACACCATTACACCCAACATCACACCATTACACCATTACATCACACCATTACACCATTACATCACACCATTACATCACACCATTACACCCAACATCACACCATTACACCCAACATCACACCATTACATCCAACACCACACCATTACACCCAACATCACACCATTACATCACACCATTACACCCAACATCACACCATTACACCCAACATCACACCATTACACCCAACATCACACCATTACACCCAACATCACACCATTACATCCAACATCACACCATTACACCCAACATCACACCATTACATCACACCATTACACCCAACATCACACCATTACACCCAACATCACACCATTACATCCAACACCACACCATTACACCCGACATCACACCATTACACCCGACATCACACCATTACATCCGACATCACACCATTACATAACACCATTACACCATTACATCCAACATCACACCATTACATCACACCATTACACCATTACATCCAACATCACACCATTACATCCAACATCACACCATTACATCCAACATCACACCATTACATCACACCATTACACCCAACATCACACCATTACACCCAACATCACACCATTACACCCAACATCACACCATTACACCCAACACCACACCATTACACCCAACATCACACCATTACATCCGACATCACACCATTACATCACACCATTACACCATTACATCACACCATTACACCCAACATCACACCATTACATCACACCATTACACCATTACATCCAACATCACACCATTACATCACACCATTACATCCAACATCACACCATTACATCCAACATCACACCATTACACCCAACATCACACCATTACACCCAACATCACACCATTACACCCGACATCACACCATTACACCAATACACCCAACATCACACCATTACATCACACCATTACACCATTACATCCGACATCACACCATTACATCACACCAATACATCCGACATCACACCATTACATCCGACATCACATCACACCAATACACCCAACATCACACCATTACATCACACCATTACACCTAACATCACACCATTACACCCAACATCACACCATTACACCCAACATCACACCATTACACCCAACACCACACCATTACACCCAACATCACACCATTACACCCAACATCACACCATTACATCACACCATTACACCCAACATCACACCATTACACCCAACATCACACCATTACATCACACCATTACATCCAACATCACACCATTACATCACACCAATACATCCGACATCACACCATTACATCACACCATTACATCACACCAATACATCCGACATCACACCATTACATCACACCATTACATCACACCAATACATCCGACATCACACCATTACATCACACCATTACATCACACCAATACATCCGACATCACACCATTACATCCGACATCACATCACACCATTACACGCAACATCACACCATCTCTCTCTCTCTCTCTCTCTCTCTCTCTCTCTCTCTCTCTCTCTCTCTCTCTCTCTCTCTCTCTCTCTCTCTCATCACTGAATGAACAGGGATTCATAAACCTCCTGTAAAAAGAAACAAGTTGTCAGCAGCATCCGTGGTCAGAGGAGGTGTTGTTGAGGGGTTGCGTTCCAAATGTAGGACTCTGGTCAAAAGTAGTACACTATTCATGTACAAAGTAGTGCACTATATGGTGAATTGTGTCCTATTTGGGATGCAGAAAGGGAACGGGGGTAGAGAATGTTTTTTTAATCACATTCAGTGCTCTGTGGTTGCTGACTCTAAGTGCTCATCGCTCACATAGTGGAGTGATCCTGTATAGACCAGCCTGCCCTCAGCACTGTGTGCTTGTGTACGTGTGTACGTGTGTGTGTGTGTGTGTGCGTGTGTGTGCGTGCGTGCGTGTAGAACCCTACTTTTAGAAAGGGCCCACCTGTGTGTGTGTGTGTGTGTGTGTGTGTGTGTGTGTGTGTGTGTGTGTGTGTGTGTGTGTGTGTGTGTGTGTGTGTGTGTGTGTGTGCGTGCGCATGTGCGCGCGTGTGTGTGTGTGCGTTCTTCACTCCACACTTGTATCTAATCCCATATGGAAAAGATAGAGTATAGATTGAACAAGTAATGATAGAGTATAGATTGAACAAGTAATGATAGAGTATAGATTGAACAAGTAAAGATAGAGTATAGATTGAACAAGTAATGATAGAGTATAGATTGAACAAGTAATGATAGAGTATAGATTGAACAAGTAAAGATATAGTATAGATTGAACAAGTAAAGATAGAGTATAGATTGAACAAGTAAAGATAGAGTATAGATTGAACAAGTAATGATAGAGTATAGATTGAACAAGTAATGATAGAGTATAGATTGAACAAGTAAAGATAGAGTATAGATTGAACAAGTAAAGATAGAGTATAGATTGAACAAGTAAAGATAGAGTATAGGAGAATCTATATGTTCTACCTGGAACTTGTCAGGCCATACATATGGTGGCAAATACACAGACAACATCCATAGAAGAGTCTAGTAATATCTGACCGATATACAGTTCCTTTACGAAAGTATTCGGCCCCCTTGAACTTTGCGACCTTTTGCCACATTTCAGGCTTCAAACATAAGATATAAAACTGTATTTTTTTGTGAAGAATCAACAACAAGTGGGACACAATCATGAAGTGGAACGACATTTATTGGATATTTCAAACTTTTTTAACAAATCAAAAACTGAAAAATTGGGCGTGCAAAATTATTCAGCCCCCTTAAGTTAATAGTTTGTAGCGCCACATTTTGCTGCGATTACAGCTGTAAGTCGCTTGGGGTATGTCTCTATCAGTTTTGCACATCGAGAGACTGACATTTTTTCCCATTCCTCCTTGCAAAACAGCTCGAGCTCAGTGAGGTTGGATGGAGAGCATTTGTGAGCAGCAGTTTTCAGTTCTTTCCACAGATTCTCGATTGGATTCAGGTCTGGACTTTGACTTGGCCATTCTAACACCTGGATATGTTTATTTTTGAACCATTCCATTGTAGATTTTGCTTTATGTTTTGGATCATTGTCTTGTTGGAAGACAAATCTCCGTCCCAGTCTCAGGTCTTTTGCAGACTCCATCAGGTTTTCTTCCAGAATGGTCCTGTATTTGGCTCCATCCATCTTCCCATCAATTTTAACCATCTTCCCTGTCCCTGCTGAAGAAAAGCAGGCCCAAACCATGATGCTGCCACCACCATGGTTGACAGTGGGGATGGCGTGTTCAGGGTGATGAGCTGTGCTGCTTTTACGCCAAACATAACGTTTTGCATTGTTGCCAAAAAGTTCAATTTTGGTTTCATCTGAACAGAGCACCTTCTTCCACATGTTTGGTGTGTCTCCCAGGTGGCTTGTGGCAAACTTTAAATGACACTTTTTATGGATATCTTTAAGAAATGGCTTTCTTCTTGCCACTCTTCCATAAAGGCCAGATTTGTGCAATATACGACTGATTGTTGTCCTATGGACAGAGTCTCCCACCTCAGCTGTAGATCTCTGCAGTTCATCCAGAGTGATCATGGGCCTCTTAGCTGCATCTCTGATCAGTCTTCTCCTTGTATGAGCTGAAAGTTTAGAGAGACGGCCAGGTCTTGGTAGATTTGCAGTGGTCTGATACTCCTTCCATTTCAATATTATCACTTGCAGTGCTCCTTGGGATGTTTAAAGCTTGGGAAATCTTTTTGTATCCAAATCCGGCTTTAAACTTCTTCACAACAGTATCTCGGACCTGCCTGGTGTGTTCCTTGTTCTTCATGATGCTCTCTGCGCTTTTAACGGACCTCTGAGACTATCACAGTGCAGGTGCATTTATACGGAGACTTGATTACACACAGGTGGATTGTATTTATCATCATTAGTCATTTAGGTCAACATTGGATCATTCAGAGATCCTCCCTGAACTTCTGGAGAGAGTTTGCTGCACTGAAAGTAAAGGGGCTGAATAATTTTGCACGCCCAATTTTTCAGTTTTTGATTTGTTAAAAAAGTTTAAAATATCCAATAAATGTCGTTCCACTTCATGATTGTGTCCCACTTGTTGTTGATTCTTCACAAAAAAATACAGTGTTATATCTTTATGTTTGAAGCCTGAAGTGTGGCAAAAGGTCGCAAAGTTCAAGGGGGCCGAATACTTTCGCAAGGCACTGTAGATGGTTAACATTTTACGCTCCTGCTACTCTCTGTTCATCATAGGTGCATAGTCACCGTAGCCATATCTACATGTACATACTACCTCAATCAGTCTTTTTACTGTTGTTTTATTTTCTTTACTCACACACACACACACACACACACACACACACACACACACACACACACACACACACACACACACACAGGCATTTTTTTTGCACTATTGGTTAGAGCCTGTAAGTAAGCGTTTGACTGTAAGGTCTACCTACACCTGTTGTATTCAGCATTTCACTGTGAGGTCTACTACACCTGTTGTATTCAGCATTTCACTGTGAGGTCTACTACACCTGTTGTATTCAGCATTTCACTGTCAGGTCTACTACACCTGTTGTATTCAGCATTTCACTGTAAGGTCTACTACACCTGTTGTATTCAGCATTTCACTGTAAGGTCTACTACACCTGCTGTATTCAGCATTTCACTGTAAGGTCTACTACACCTGTTGTATTCAGCATTTCAATGTAAGGTCTACTACACCTGTTGTATTCAGCATTTCACTGTAAGGTCTACTACACCTGTTGTATTCTGAATTTCACTGTAAGGTCTACTACACCTGTTGTATTCAGCATTTCACTGTAAGGTCTACTACACCTGTTGTATTCAGCATTTCACTGTCAGGTCTGCTACACCTGTTGTATTCAGCATTTCACTGTGAGGTCTACTACACCTGTTGTATTCAGCATTACACTGTAAGGTCTACTACACCTGTTGTATTCAGCATTTCACTGTAAGGTCTACTACACCTGTTGTATTCAGCATTACACTGTAAGGTCTACTACACCTGTTGTATTCAGCATTTCACTGTAAGGTCTACTACACCTGCTGTATTCAGCATTTCACTGTAAGGTCTACTACACCTGTTGTATTCAGCATTACACTGTAAGGTCTACTACACCTGTTGTATTCAGCATTTCACTGTAAGTTCTACTACACCTGTTGTATTCAGCATTTCACTGTGAGGTCTACTACACCTGTTGTATTCAGCATTTCACTGTAAGGTCTACTACAACTGTTGTATTCAGCATTTCACTGTAAGGTCTACTACACCTGTTGTATTCAGCATTTCACTGTGAGGTCTACTACACCTGTTGTATTCAGCATTTCACTGTAAGGTCTACTACACCTGTTGTATTCAGCATTTCACTGTAAGGTCTACTACACCTGTTGTATTCAGCATTTCACTGTAAGGTCTACTACACCTGCTGTATTCAGCATTTCACTGTAAGGTCTACTACACCTGTTGTATTCAGCATTTCACTGTAAGGTCTACTACACCTGTTGTATTCTGAATTTCACTGTAAGGTCTACTACACCTGTTGTATTCTGAATTTCACTGTAAGGTCTACTACACCTGTTGTATTCAGCATTTCACTGTCAGGTCTACTACACCTGTTGTATTCAGCATTTCACTGTAAGGTCTACTACACCTGTTGTATTCAGCATTTCACTGTAAGGTCTACTACACCTGTTGTATTCAGCATTTCACTGTGAGGTCTACTACACCTGTTGTATTCAGCATTTCACTGTAAGGTCTACTACACCTGTTGTATTCAGCATTTCACTGTAAGGTCTACTACACCTGTTGTATTCAGCATTTCACTGTCAGGTCTACTACACTGTTGTATTCAGCATTTCACTGTAAGGTCTACTACACCTGTTGTATTCAGCATTTCACTGTAAGGTCTACTACACCTGTTGTATTCAGCATTTCACTGTAAGGTCTACTACACCTGCTGTATTCAGCATTTCACTGTAAGGTCTACTACACCTGTTGTATTCAGCATTTCACTGTAAGGTCTACTACACCTGTTGTATTCTGAATTTCACTGTAAGTTCTACTACACCTGTTGTATTCAGCATTTCACTGTCAGGTCTACTACACCTGTTGTATTCAGCATTTCACTGTAAGGTCTACTACACCTGTTGTATTCAGCATTTCACTGTAAGGTCTACTACAACTGTTGTATTCAGCATTTCACTGTAAGGTCTACTACACCTGTTGTATTCAGCATTTCACTGTGAGGTCTACTACACCTGTTGTATTCAGCATTTCACTGTAAGGTCTACTACACCTGTTGTATTCAGCATTTCACTGTAAGGTCTACTACACCTGTTGTATTCAGCATTTCACTGTCAGGTCTACTACACCTGTTGTATTCAGCATTTCACTGTAAGGTCTACTACACCTGTTGTATTCAGCATTTCACTGTAAGGTCTACTACACCTGCTGTATTCAGCATTTCACTGTAAGGTCTACTACACCTGTTGTATTCAGCATTTCACTGTAAGGTCTACTACACCTGTTGTATTCTGCATTTCACTGTAAGGTCTACTACACCTGTTGTATTCTGAATTTCACTGTAAGGTCTACTACACCTGTTGTATTCTGAATTTCACTGTAAGGTCTACTACACCTGTTGTATTCAGCATTTCACTGTCAGGTCTACTACACCTGTTGTATTCAGCATTTCACTGTAAGGTCTACTACACCTGTTGTATTCAGCATTTCACTGTAAGGTCTACTACACCTGTTGTATTCAGCATTTCACTGTGAGGTCTACTACACCTGTTGTATTCAGCATTTCACTGTAAGGTCTACTACACCTGTTGTATTCAGCATTTCACTGTAAGGTCTACTACACCTGTTGTATTCAGCATTTCACTGTCAGGTCTACTACACATGTTGTATTCAGCATTTCACTGTAAGGTCTACTACACCTGTTGTATTCAGCATTTCACTGTAAGGTCTACTACACCTGCTGTATTCAGCATTTCACTGTAAGGTCTACTACACCTGTTGTATTCAGCATTTCACTGTAAGGTCTACTACACCTGTTGTATTCTGAATTTCACTGTAAGGTCTACTACACCTGTTGTATTCAGCATTTCACTGTCAGGTCTACTACACCTGTTGTATTCAGCATTTCACTGTAAGGTCTACTACACCTGTTGTATTCAGCATTTCACTGTAAGGTCTACTACACCTGTTGAATTCAGCATTTCACTGTCAGGTCTACTACACCTGTTGTATTCAGCATTTCACTGTAAGGTCTACTACACCTGTTGTATTCAGCATTACACTGTAAGGTCTACTACACCTGTTGTATTCAGCATTTCACTGTAAGGTCTACTACACCTGTTGTATTCAGCATTTCACTGTGAGGTCTACTACACCTGTTGTATTCAGCATTTCACTGTAAGGTCTACTACAACTGTTGTATTCAGCATTTCACTGTAAGGTCTACTACACCTGTTGTATTCAGCATTTCACTGTCAGGTCTACTACACCTGTTGTATTCAGCATTTCACTGTAAGGTCTACTACACCTGTTGTATTCAGCATTTCACTGTAAGGTCTACTACACCTGTTGTATTCAGCATTTCACTGTAAGGTCTACTACACCTGTTGTATTCAGCATTTCACTGTGAGGTCTACTACACCTGTTGTATTCAGCATTTCACTGTAAGGTCTACTACACCTGTTGTATTCAGCATTTCACTGTAAGGTCTACTACACCTGTTGTATTCAGCATTTCACTGTCAGGTCTACTACACCTGTTGTATTCAGCATTTCACTGTAAGGTCTACTACACCTGCTGTATTCAGCATTTCACTGTAAGGTCTACTACACCTGTTGTATTCAGCATTTCACTGTAAGGTCTACTACACCTGTTGTATTCTGCATTTCACTGTAAGGTCTACTACACCTGTTGTATTCAGCATTTCACTGTCAGGTCTACTACACCTGTTGTATTCAGCATTTCACTGTAAGGTCTACTACACCTGTTGTATTCAGCATTTCACTGTAAGGTCTACTACACCTGTTGTATTCAGCATTTCACTGTCAGGTCTGCTTCACCTGTTGTATTCAGCATTTCACTGTGAGGTCTACTACACCTGTTGTATTCAGCATTTCACTGTAAGGTCTACTACACCTGTTGTATTCAGCATTTCACTGTAAGGTCTACTACACCTGTTGTATTCAGCATTTCACTGTAAGGTCTACTACACCTGTTGTATTCAGCATTTCACTGTCAGGTCTACTACACCTGTTGTATTCAGCATTTCACTGTGAGGTCTACTACACCTGTTGTATTCAGCATTTCACTGTGAGGTCTACTACACCTGTTGTATTCAGCATTTCACTGTAAGGTCTACTACACCTGTTGTATTCAGCATTTCACTGTAAGGTCTACTACACCTGTTGTATTCAGCATTTCACTGTAAGGTCTACTACACCTGTTGTATTCAGCATTTCACTGTAAGGTCTACTACACCTGTTGTATTCAGCATTTCACTGTAAGGTCTACTACACCTGTTGTATTCAGCATTTCACTGTAAGGTCTACTACACCTGTTGTATTCTGAATTTCACTGTAAGGTCTACTACACCTGTTGTATTCAGCATTTCACTGTCAGGTCTACTACACCTGTTGTATTCAGCATTTCACTGTAAGGTCTACTACACCTGTTGTATTCAGCATTTCACTGTAAGGTCTACTACACCTGTTGTATTCAGCATTTCACTGTAAGGTCTACTACACCTGTTGTATTCTGAATTTCACTGTAAGGTCTACTACACCTGTTGTATTCAGCATTTCACTGTCAGGTCTACTACACCTGTTGTATTCAGCATTTCACTGTAAGGTCTACTACACCTGTTGTATTCAGCATTTCACTGTAAGGTCTACTACACCTGTTGTATTCAGCATTTCACTGTCAGGTCTACTACACCTGTTGTATTCAGCATTTCACTGTAAGGTCTACTACACCTGTTGTATTCAGCATTTCACTGTAAGGTCTACTACACCTGTTGTATTCAGCATTTCACTGTAAGGTCTACTACACCTGTTGTATTCAGCATTTCACTGTAAGGTCTACTACACCTGTTGTATTCAGCATTTCACTGTGAGGTCTACTACACCTGTTGTATTCAGCATTTCACTGTAAGGTCTACTACACCTGTTGTATTCAGCATTTCACTGTAAGGTCTACTACACCTGTTGTATTCAGCATTTCACTGTCAGGTCTACTACACCTGTTGTATTCAGCATTTCACTGTAAGGTCTACTACACCTGTTGTATTCAGCATTTCACTGTGAGGTCTACTCCACCTGTTGTATTCAGCATTTCACTGTAAGGTCTACTACACCTGTTGTATTCAGCATTTCACTGTAAGGTCTACTACACCTGTTGTATTCAGCATTTCACTGTCAGGTCTACTACACCTGTTGTATTCAGCATTTCACTGTAAGGTCTACTACACCTGCTGTATTCAGCATTTCACTGTAAGGTCTACTACACCTGTTGTATTCAGCATTTCACTGTAAGGTCTACTACACCTGTTGTATTCTGAATTTCACTGTAAGGTCTACTACACCTGTTGTATTCAGCATTTCACTGTAAGGTCTACTACACCTGTTGTATTCAGCATTTCACTGTAAGGTCTACTACACCTGTTGTATTCAGCATTTCACTGTAAGGTCTACTACACCTGTTGTATTCAGCATTTCACTGTAAGGTCTACTACACCTGTTGTATTCAGCATTTCACTGTCAGGTCTACTACACCTGTTGTATTCAGCATTTCACTGTAAGGTCTACTACACCTGTTGTATTCAGCATTTCACTGTAAGGTCTACTACACCTGTTGTATTCAGCATTTCACTGTCAGGTCTACTACACCTGTTGTATTCAGCATTTCACTGTGAGGTCTACTACACCTGTTGTATTCAGCATTACACTGTAAGGTCTACTACACCTGTTGTATTCAGCATTTCACTGTAAGGTCTACTACACCTGTTGTATTCAGCATTTCACTGTAAGGTCTACTACACCTGTTGTATTCAGCATTTCACTGTCAGGTCTACTACACCTGTTGTATTCAGCATTTCACTGTGAGGTCTACTACACCTGTTGTATTCAGCATTTCACTGTGAGGTCTACTACACCTGTTGTATTCAGCATTTCACTGTAAGGTCTACTACACCTGTTGTATTCAGCATTTCACTGTAAGGTCTACTACACCTGTTGTATTCAGCATTTCACTGTAAGGTCTACTACACCTGCTGTATTCAGCATTTCACTGTAAGGTCTACTACACCTGTTGTATTCAGCATTTCACTGTAAGGTCTACTACACCTGTTGTATTCAGCATTTCACTGTAAGGTCTACTACACCTGTTGTATTCTGAATTTCACTGTAAGGTCTACTACACCTGTTGTATTCAGCATTTCACTGTCAGGTCTACTACACCTGTTGTATTCAGCATTTCACTGTAAGGTCTACTACACCTGTTGTATTCAGCATTTCACTGTAAGGTCTACTACACCTGTTGTATTCAGCATTTCACTGTAAGGTCTACTACACCTGTTGTATTCTGAATTTCACTGTAAGGTCTACTACACCTGTTGTATTCAGCATTTCACTGTCAGGTCTACTACACCTGTTGTATTCAGCATTTCACTGTAAGGTCTACTACACCTGTTGTATTCAGCATTTCACTGTAAGGTCTACTACACCTGTTGTATTCAGCATTTCACTGTCAGGTCTACTACACCTGTTGTATTCAGCATTTCACTGTAAGGTCTACTACACCTGTTGTATTCAGCATTTCACTGTAAGGTCTACTACACCTGTTGTATTCAGCATTTCACTGTAAGGTCTACTACACCTGTTGTATTCAGCATTTCACTGTGAGGTCTACTACACCTGTTGTATTCAGCATTTCACTGTAAGGTCTACTACAACTGTTGTATTCAGCATTTCACTGTAAGGTCTACTACACCTGTTGTATTCAGCATTTCACTGTCAGGTCTACTACACCTGTTGTATTCAGCATTTCACTGTGAGGTCTACTACACCTGTTGTATTCAGCATTTCACTGTAAGGTCTACTACACCTGTTGTATTCAGCATTTCACTGTAAGGTCTACTACACCTGTTGTATTCAGCATTTCACTGTCAGGTCTACTACACCTGTTGTATTCAGCATTTCACTGTAAGGTCTACTACACCTGCTGTATTCAGCATTTCACTGTAAGGTCTACTACACCTGTTGTATTCAGCATTTCACTGTAAGGTCTACTACACCTGTTGTATTCTGAATTTCACTGTAAGGTCTACTACACCTGTTGTATTCAGCATTTCACTGTCAGGTCTACTACACCTGTTGTATTCAGCATTTCACTGTAAGGTCTACTACACCTGTTGTATTCAGCATTTCACTGTAAGGTCTACTACACCTGTTGTATTCAGCATTTCACTGTCAGGTCTGCTACACCTGTTGTATTCAGCATTTCACTGTGAGGTCTACTACACCTGTTGTATTCAGCATTTCACTGTAAGGTCTACTACACCTGTTGTATTCAGCATTTCACTGTCAGGTCTACTACACCTGTTGTATTCAGCATTTCACTGTAAGGTCTACTACACCTGTTGTATTCAGCATTTCACTGTGAGGTCTACTACACCTGTTGTATTCAGCATTTCACTGTAAGGTCTACTACACCTGTTGTATTCAGCATTTCACTGTCAGGTCTACTACACCTGTTGTATTCAGCATTTCACTGTCAGGTCTGCTTCACCTGTTGTATTCAGCATTTCACTGTGAGGTCTACTACACCTGTTGTATTCAGCATTACACTGTAAGGTCTACTACACCTGTTGTATTCAGCATTTCACTGTAAGGTCTACTACACCTGTTGTATTCAGCATTTCACTGTAAGGTCTACTACACCTGTTGTATTCAGCATTTCACTGTCAGGTCTACTACACCTGTTGTATTCAGCATTTCACTGTGAGGTCTACTACACCTGTTGTATTCAGCATTTCACTGTGAGGTCTACTACACCTGTTGTATTCAGCATTTCACTGTAAGGTCTACTACACCTGTTGTATTCAGCATTTCACTGTAAGGTCTACTACACCTGTTGTATTCAGCATTTCACTGTCAGGTCTACTACACCTGTTGTATTCAGCATTTCACTGTAAGGTCTACTACACCTGTTGTATTCAGCATTTCACTGTAAGGTCTACTACACCTGTTGTATTCAGCATTTCACTGTGAGGTCTACTACACCTGTTGTATTCAGCATTTCACTGTAAGGTCTACTACACCTGTTGTATTCAGCATTTCACTGTCAGGTCTACTACACCTGTTGTATTCAGCATTTCACTGTAAGGTCTACTACACCTGTTGTATTCAGCATTTCACTGTAAGGTCTACTACACCTGTTGTATTCAGCATTTCACTGTAAGGTCTACTACACCTGTTGTATTCAGCATTTCACTGTAAGGTCTACTACACCTGTTGTATTCAGCATTTCACTGTAAGGTCTACTACACCTGTTGTATTCAGCATTTCACTGTAAGGTCTACTACACCTGTTGTATTCAGCATTTCACTGTGAGGTCTACTACACCTGTTGTATTCAGCATTTCACTGTAAGGTCTACTACACCTGTTATATTCAGCATTTCACTGTAAGGTCTACTACACCTGTTGTATTCAGCATTTCACTGTAAGGTCTACTATACCTCTTGTATTCAGCATTTCACTGTCAGGTCTACTACACCTGTTATATTCAGCATTTCACTGTAAGGTCTACTACACCTGTTGTATTCAGTATTTCACTGTAAGGTCTACTACACCTGTTGTATTCAGCATTTCACTGTCAGGTCTACTACACCTGTTGTATTCAGCATTTCACTGTAAGGTCTACTACACCTGTTGTATTCAGCATTTCACTGTAAGCTCTACTACACCTGTTGTATTCAGCATTTCACTGTCAGGTCTACTACACCTGCTGTATTCAGCATTTCACTGTAAGGTCTACTACACCTGTTGTATTCAGCATTACACTGTAAGGTCTACTACACCTGTTGTATTCGGCACACGTGACAATGATTTGAACATTTAGACATAACAGAAATGGTTTTATATATTATTATTATATAAAAACTTACAAGAGACATGTCAGCTAAGTCTTCTAAGGTCAAAGGTCTCACGTACATGGACAAACACTGTTCAAAGCACTCGCATACCACTGTCTGACGTCATTGTGACAATGTGGAGAGGTGTAGGAGAGGAGGAGGAGGAGGATGGGAGGAGGAGGAGGGGGAGGAGAGGAGGAGGAGGAGGAGGAGGGGGATGGGAGAAGGAGGAGGAGGAGGAGGAGGAGGAGGAGGGAGGGGAGGAGAGGAGGAGGAGGGGGAGGAGGGAGGAGGAGGGGAGGAGGAGAGGAGGAGGAGGAGGAGGAGGAGGAGGGGGAGGAGGAGGGGAGGGAGGAGGAGGAGGAGGAGGATGGGAGGAGGAGGAGGATGGGGAGGAGGAGGAGGATGAGAGGAGGAGGAGGATGAGAGGAGGAGGAGGAGAGGAGGAGGAGGGGAGGGGGAGGAGGAGGAGGAGGGGGAGGAGGAGGAGGATGATTTCACTGAGGAGGAGGAGGAGGAGGAGGAGGAGGAGGGGAGGGGCAGGAGGAGGATGGGAGGAGGAGGAGGAGGAGGATGGGAGGAGGAGGAGGAGGAGAAGAGGTGGTAGTTATGTTGTAGTTGTAGTTATGTTGTAGTGGTAGTTATGTTGTAGTTGTAGATATGTTGTAGTGGTAGTTATGTTGTAGTTATGTTGTAGTTGTAGTTATGTTGTAGTGGTAGTTATGTTGTAGTTATGTTGTAGTTGTAGTTATGTTGTAGTGGTAGTTATGTTGTAGTGGTAGTTATGTTGTAGTTGTAGTTATGTTGTAGTTGTAGATATGTTGTAGTTGTAGTTATGTTGTAGTGGTAGTTATGTTGTAGTTATGTTGTAGTTATGTTGTAGTGTAGTTATGTTGTGGTGGTAGTTATGTTGTAGTTGTAGTTATGTTGTAGTTATGTTGTAGTGGTAGTTATGTTGTAGTTGTAGTTATGTTGTAGTGGTAGTTATGTTGTAGTTGTAGTTATGTTGTAGTTGTAGTTATGTTGTAGTGGTAGTTATGTTGTAGTTGTAGTTATGTTGTAGTTGTAGTTATGTTGTAGTTATGTTGTAGTTGTAGTTATGTTGTAGTTATGTTGTAGTGGTAGTTATGTTGTAGTTGTAGTTATGTTGTAGTTATGTTGTAGTTGTAGTTATGTTGTAGTTATGTTGTAGTTATGTTGTAGTTATGTTGTAGTTGTAGTTATGTTGTAGTTATGTTGTAGTTATGTTGTAGTTGTAGTTATGTTGTAGTTGTAGTTATGTTGTAGTTATGTTGTAGTGGTAGTTATGTTGTAGTTGTAGTTATGTTGTAGTTATGTTGTAGTGGTAGTTATGTTGTAGTTGTAGTTATGTTTAGTTGTAGTTGTTGTTGTAGTTATGTTGTAGTTATGTGTGTATGTTTAGTTGTGGTATGTTAGTTATGTTGTAGTTATGTTGTAGTGTTATGTTGTAGTTGTAGTTATGTTGTAGTTGTAGTTATGTTGTAGTGGTAGTTATGTTGTAGTTGTAGTTATGTTGTAGTTGTAGTTATGTTGTAATTGTAGTTATGTTGTAGTTGTAGTTATGTTGTAGTTATGTTGTAGTTGTAGTTATGTTGTAGTTATGTTGTAGTGGTAGTTATGTTGTAGTTGTAGTTATGTTGTAGTTATGTTGTAGTTGTAGTTATGTTGTAGTTATGTTGTAGTTGTAGTTATGTTGTAGTTATGTTGTAGTGGTAGTTATGTTGTAGTTATGTTGTAGTTATGTTGTAGTTATGTTGTAGTTGTAGTTATGTTGTAGTTATGTTGTAGTGGTAGTTATGTTGTAGTTGTAGTTATGTTGTAGTTATGTTGTAGTGGTAGTTATGTTGTAGTTGTAGTTATGTTGTAGTTGTAGTTATGCTGTAGTTGTAGTTATGTTGTAGTTATGTTGTAGTGGTAGTTATCTTGTAGTTATGTTGTAGTGGTAGTTATGTTGTAGTTGTAGTTATGTTGTAGTTGTAGTTATGTTGTAGTTATGTTGTAGTTGTAGTTATGTTGTAGTTGTAGTTATGTTGTAGTGGTAGTTATGTTGTAGTTGTAGTTATGTTGTAGTTGTAGTTATGTTGTAGTTGTAGTTATGTTGTAATTGTAGTTATGTTGTAGTTGTAGTTATGTTGTAGTTGTAGTTATGTTGTAGTTATGTTGTAGTTGTAGTTATGTTGTAGTTATGTTGTAGTGGTAGTTATGTTGTAGTTGTAGTTATGTTGTAGTTATGTTGTAGTTGTAGTTATGTTGTAGTTATGTTGTAGTTATGTTGTAGTTATGTTGTAGTTGTAGTTATGTTGTAGTTATGTTGTAGTTATGTTGTAGTTATGTTGTAGTTGTAGTTATGTTGTAGTTGTAGTTATGTTGTAGTTATGTTGTAGTGGTAGTTATGTTGTAGTTGTAGTTATGTTGTAGTTATGTTGTAGTGGTAGTTATGTTGTAGTTGTAGTTATGTTGTAGTTGTAGTTATGTTGTAGTTATGTTGTAGTTATGTTGTAGTTATGTTGTAGTTGTGGTTATGTTGTAGTTGTAGTTATGTTGTAGTTATGTTGTAGTGGTAGTTATGTTGTAGTTGTAGTTATGTTGTAGTTGTAGTTATGTTGTAGTGGTAGTTATGTTGTAGTTGTAGTTATGTTGTAGTTGTAGTTATGTTGTAATTGTAGTTATGTTGTAGTTGTAGTTATGTTGTAGTTATGTTGTAGTTGTAGTTATGTTGTAGTTATGTTGTAGTGGTAGTTATGTTGTAGTTGTAGTTATGTTGTAGTTATGTTGTAGTTGTAGTTATGTTGTAGTTATGTTGTAGTTGTAGTTATGTTGTAGTTATGTTGTAGTGGTAGTTATGTTGTAGTTATGTTGTAGTTATGTTGTAGTTATGTTGTAGTTGTAGTTATGTTGTAGTTATGTTGTAGTGGTAGTTATGTTGTAGTTGTAGTTATGTTGTAGTTATGTTGTAGTGGTAGTTATGTTGTAGTTGTAGTTATGTTGTAGTTGTAGTTATGCTGTAGTTGTAGTTATGTTGTAGTTATGTTGTAGTGGTAGTTATCTTGTAGTTATGTTGTAGTGGTAGTTATGTTGTAGTTGTAGTTATGTTGTAGTTGTAGTTATGTTGTAGTTATGTTGTAGTTGTAGTTATGTTGTAGTTGTAGTTGTAGTTGTGTTGTAGTTGTAGTTGTGTTGTAGTGGTAGTTATGTTGTAGTTGTAGTTATGTTGTAGTGGTAGTTATGTTGTAGTGGTAGTTATGTTGTAGTGGTAGTTATGTTGTAGTGGTAGTTATGTTGTAGTTATGTCGTAATTGTAGTTATGTTGTAATGGTAGTTATGTTGTAGTGGTAGTTATGTTGTAGTGGTAGTTATATTGTAGTTGTAGTTATGTTGTAGTGGTAGTTATGTTGTAATTGTAGTTATGTTGTAGTTGTAGTTATGTTGTAGTTATGTTGTAGTTGTAGTTATGTTGTAGTTATGTTGTAGTGGTAGTTATGTTGTAGTTGTAGTTATGTTGTAGTTATGTTGTAGTTGTAGTTATGTTGTAGTTATGTTGTAGTTGTAGTTATGTTGTAGTTATGTTGTAGTGGTAGTTATGTTGTAGTTATGTTGTAGTTATGTTGTAGTTATGTTGTAGTTGTAGTTATGTTGTAGTTATGTTGTAGTGGTAGTTATGTTGTAGTTGTAGTTATGTTGTAGTTGTAGTTATGTTGTAGTTGTAGTTATGCTGTAGTTGTAGTTATGTTGTAGTTATGTTGTAGTGGTAGTTATCTTGTAGTTATGTTGTAGTGGTAGTTATGTTGTAGTTGTAGTTATGTTGTAGTTGTAGTTATGTTGTAGTTGTAGTTATGTTGTAGTTATGTTGTAGTTGTAGTTATGTTGTAGTTGTAGTTGTAGTTGTGTTGTAGTTGTAGTTGTGTTGTAGTGGTAGTTATGTTGTAGTTGTAGTTATGTTGTAGTGGTAGTTATGTTGTAGTGGTAGTTATGTTGTAGTGGTAGTTATGTTGTAGTGGTAGTTATGTTGTAGTGGTAGTTATGTTGTAGTTATGTCGTAATTGTAGTTATGTTGTAATGGTAGTTATGTTGTAGTGGTAGTTATGTTGTAGTGGTAGTTATATTGTAGTTGTAGTTATGTTGTAGTGGTAGTTATGTTGTAGTTGTAGTTATGTTGTAGTGGTAGTTATGTTGTAGTTGTAGTTATGTTGTAGTTGTAGTTATGTTGTAGTTGTAGTTATGTTGTAGTGGTAGTTATGTTGTAGTTGTAGTTATGTTGTAGTTGTAGTTATGTTGTAGTTGTAGTTATGTAACATTAGCATGATAACATCCCAAAAAACATTCAAATTGTGTTTTTGATAACAAAATATTTTGATAACAAAATATTTTTCTGAGTTACCAGCCTCAGAAATTTAAGCCCAAATAAATTCTTCACAGAGTTCAAGTAACAGTCACATCTCAACATTCAAAGGAGACTGTGTGAATCAGGCCTTCATGGTTGAATTGCTGCAAAGAAACCACTACTGAAGGACACCAATAAGAATACGAGACTTACTTGGGCCAAGATACATGAGCAATGAAAATTAGTACACTGCTCCACTGACAGAGGGGGGTATATAGTCTGATCACTGACAGAGAGGGGGGTATATAGTCTGAACACTGACAGAGAGGGGGGTATATAGTCTGATCACTGACAGAGAGAGAGGTATATATTCTGATCACTGACAGAGAGGTATATAGTCTGATCACTGACAGAGAGAGGGGTATATATTCTGATCACTGACAGAGAGGGGTATATATTCTGATCACTGACAGAGAGGGGTATATATTCTGATCACTGACAGAGAGGGGGGTATATAGTCTGATCACTGACAGAGAGGGGGGTATATAGTCTGATCACTGACAGAGAGGTATATAGTCTGATCACTGACAGAGAGGTATATAGTCTGATCACTGACAGAGAGGGGGGTATATAGTCTGATCACTGACAGAGAGGTATATAGTCTGATCACTGACAGAGAGGTATATAGTCTGATCACTGACAGAGAGCGGGGTATATAGTCTGAACACTGACAGAGAGGTATATAGTCTGATCACTGACAGAGAGGTATATAGTCTGATCACTGACAGAGAGGGGGGTATATAGTCTGAACACTGACAGAGAGGTATATAGTCTGATCACTGACAGAGAGGGGGGTATATAGTCTGATCACTGACAGAGAGGTATATAGTCTGATCACTGACAGAGAGGGGGGTATATAGTCTGATCACTGACAGAGAGGTATATAGTCTGATCACTGACAGAGAGGTATATAGTCTGAACACTGACAGAGAGGTATATAGTCTGATCACTGACAGAGAGGGGGGTATATAGTCTGATCACTGACAGAGAGGGGGGTATATAGTCTGATCACTGACAGAGAGGTATATAGTCTGAACACTGACAGAGAGAGGGGTATATAGTCTGATCACTGACAGAGAGGTATATAGTCTGATCACTGACAGAGAGGTATATAGTCTGATCACTGACAGAGAGGTATATAGTCTGATCACTGACAGAGAGGGGGTATATAGTCTGATCACTGACAGAGAGGTATATATTCTGATCACTGACAGAGAGGTATATAGTCTGATCACTGACAGAGGGGTATATATTCTGATCACTGACAGAGGGTATATAGTCTGATCACTGACAGAGAGGGGGTATATAGTCTGATCACTGACAGAGAGGGGGGTATATAGTCTGATCACTGACAGAGAGGGGGGTATATAGGATCACTATATAGTCTGATCACTGACAGAGGTATATAGTCTGATCACTATATAGTCTGATCACTGACAGAGAGGTATATAGTCTGATCACTGACAGAGAGGGGGTATATAGTCTGAACACTGACAGAGAGGTATATAGTCTGATCACTGACAGAGAGAGGGGGTATATCTGATCACTGACAGAGAGGTATATAGTCTGATCACTGACAGAGAGGGGGGTATATAGTCTGATCACTGACAGAGAGGTATATAGTCTGATCACTGACAGAGAGGTATATAGTCTGAACACTGACAGAGAGGTATATAGTCTGATCACTGACAGAGAGGTATATAGTCTGATCACTGACAGAGAGGGGGGTATATAGTCTGATCACTGACAGAGAGGGGGGTATATAGTCTGATCACTGACAGAGAGGTATATAGTCTGATCACTGACAGAGAGAGGGGTATATAGTCTGATCACTGACAGAGAGGTATATAGTCTGATCACTGACAGAGAGGTATATAGTCTGATCACTGACAGAGAGGGGGGTATATAGTCTGATCACTGACAGAGAGGTATATAGTCTGATCACTGACAGAGAGGTATATAGTCTGATCACTGACAGAGAGGGGGGGTATATAGTCTGATCACTGACAGAGAGGGAGGTATATAGTCTGATCACTGACAGAGAGAGAGGTATATAGTCTGATTACTGACAGAGAGGTATATAGTCTGATCACTGACAGAGAGGTATATAGTCTGATCACTGACAGAGAGGTATATAGTCTGAACACTGACAGAGAGGGGGGTATATAGTCTGATCACTGACAGAGAGGTATATAGTCTGATCACTGACAGAGAGGGGGGTATATAGTCTGATCACTGACAGAGAGGGGGGTATATAGTCTGATCACTGACAGAGAGGGGGGTATATAGTCTGAACACTGACAGAGAGGGGGGTATATAGTCTGATCACTGACAGAGAGGTATATAGTCTGAACACTGACAGAGAGGTATATAGTCTGATCACTGACAGAGAGGTATATAGTCTGAACACTGACAGAGAGGGGGGTATATAGTCTGATCACTGACAGAGAGGGGGGTATATAGTCTGATCACTGACAGAGAGGTATATAGTCTGATCACTGACAGAGAGGGAGGTATATAGTCTGATCACTGACAGAGAGGGGGGTATATAGTCTGATCACTGACAGAGAGGTATATAGTCTGATCACTGACAGAGAGGTATATAGTCTGATCACTGACAGAGAGGGGGGTATATAGTCTGATCATTGACAGAGAGGGGGGTATATAGTCTGATCACTGACAGAGAGGTATATAGTCTGATCACTGACAGAGAGGGGGGTATATAGTCTGAACACTAACAGAGAGGGGTAGCACCCCCAGCATCCTAATCAAGCCTTCAATTCCACCTCCAGCATCCTAATCAAACCTCCAAACCTGAATCACTCCAGCTATCCCAGTCACTCACTTAGCTCACTGCCATTCTTGTGGTTTGTGGGAACTAGCCTATTGAACAATCTCTAGCCATCAAGGAGCACAAAGCAGGGACAGAGATGCACAAAAGACACCCCCCCCCCAACTCTCTCGCTGGCCCTCGTCCAGACTCCAGGCACTGTTACCATGCAGGGGGGGGGGGGGGTTCTGTCTGTCATGACATCATCCTCCATACAGACCCCACATCCCCAGCAGCCAAGCAGCTAAGCAGCCAGCCCCATTGACTCAGTATGAACACAGAACAATATGCTAAGGCTGACTCCCAAAAGGCACCCATTTCCCTACCTAGTGCATTACTTTGGACCAGTACGCTCTTAGAATCAAAATCTAGAACCTGTAACGGTTCTTCGGCTGTCACCATAGGAGAACCCTTTTGGTTCCACGTAGAAACCCCCAAAAAAGGATTCTCCACAGAAACAAAAATGGTTCTCCTATGGGGACAGCGGAAGAACCCTTTTGGTTCCACGTAGAAACCCCCAAAAAAGGATTCTCCACAGAAACAAAAATGGTTCTCCTATGGGGACAGCGGAAGAACCCTTTTGGTTCCACGTAGAAACCCCCAAAAAAGGATTCTCCACAGAAACAAAAATGGTTCTCCTATGGGGACAGCGGAAGAACCCTTTTGGTTCCACGTAGAAACCCCCAAAAAAGGATTCTCCACAGAAACAAAAATGGTTCTCCTATGGGGACAGCGGAAGAACCCTTTTGGAACCCTTTTTTTCTAAGACTGTACATTATTAAGGGAATAGGGGATAATTTAGGATGCAACAGAGGACAATGTGCTGGGGAGGGCCAACCAGGTCCATTGACTCATTATTGGCAGAGAACAATGTGCTGGGGAGGACCAATCAGGTCCATTGACTCATTATTGGCAGAGAACAATGTGCTAGAGAGGACCAACCAGGTCCATTGACTCATTATTGGCAGAGAACAATGTGCTGGGAGGACCAGGTCCATTGACTCATTATTGGCAGAGAACAATGTGCTGGGGAGGACCAATCAGGTCCATTGACTCATTATTGGCAGAGAACAATGTGCTGGGGAGGACCAATCAGGTCCATTGACTCATTATTGGCAGAGAACAATGTGCTGGGGAGGACCAATCAGGTCCATTGACTCATTATTGGCAGAGAACAATGTGCTAGAGAGGACCAACCAGGTCCATTGACTCATTATTGGCAGAGAACAATGTGCTGGGGAGGACCAATCAGGTCCATTGACTCATTATTGGCAGAGAACAATGTGCTAGAGAGGACCAACCAGGTCCATTGACTCATTATTGGCAGAGAACAATGTGCTAGAGAGGACCAGTGTCTCTGAAGAGAGTGGTGTTAGGATGTTGGTATCAGGTCTGATCTGAGAACAATGTGCTGGAGAGGACCAGTGTCTCTGAAGAGAGTGGTGTTAGGATGTTGGTATCAGGTCTGATCAGAGAACAATGTGCTGGAGAGGACCAGTGTCTCTGAAGAGAGTGGTGTTAGGATGTTGGTATCAGGTCTGATCAGAGAACAATGTGCTGGAGAGGACCAGTGTCTCTGAAGAGAGTGGTGTTAGGATGTTGGTATCAGGTCTGATCAGAGAACAATGTGCTGGAGAGGACCAGTGTCTCTGAAGAGAGTGGTGTTAGGATGTTGGTATCAGGTCTGATCAGAGAACAATGTGCTGGAGAGGACCAGTGTCTCTGAAGAGAGTGGTGTTAGGATGTTGGTATCAGGTCTGATCAGAGAACAATGTGCTGGAGAGGACCAGTGTCTCTGAAGAGAGTGGTGTTAGGATGTTGGTATCAGGTCTGATCAGAGAACAATGTGCTGGAGAGGACCAGTGTCTCTGAAGAGAGTGGTGTTAGGATGTTGGTATCAGGTCTGATCAGAGAACAATGTGCTGGAGAGGACCAGTGTCTCTGAAGAGAGTGGTGTTAGGATGTTGGTATCAGGTCTGATCAGAGAACAATGTGCTGGAGAGGACCAGTGTCTCTGAAGAGAGTGGTGTTAGGATGTTGGTATCAGGTCTGATCAGAGAACAATGTGCTGGAGAGGACCAGTGTCTCTGAAGAGAGTGGTGTTAGGATGTTGGTATCAGGTCTGATCAGAGAACAATGTGCTGGAGAGGACCAGTGACCTGAAGAGAGTGGTGTTAGGATGTTGGTATCAGGTCTGATCAGAGAACAAGAGGTATCAGGTCTGATCAGAGAACAATGTGCTGGAGAGGACCAGTGTCTCTGAAGAGAGTGGTGTTAGGATGTTGGTATCAGGTCTGATCAGAGAACAATGTGCTGGAGAGGACCAGTGTTCTCTGAAGAGAACAATGTGCTGGTGTTAGGATGTTGGTTATCAGGTCTGATCAGAGAACAATGTGCTGGAGAGGACCAGTGTCTCTGAAGAGAGTGGTGTTAGGATGTTGGTATCAGGTCTGATCAGAGAACAATGTGCTGGAGAGGACCAGTGTCTCTGAAGAGAGTGGTGTTAGGATGTTGGTATCAGGTCTGATCAGAGAACAATGTGCTGGAGAGGACCAGTGTCTCTGAAGAGAGTGGTGTTAGGATGTTGGTATCAGGTCTGATCAGAGAACAATGTGCTGGAGAGGACCAGTGTCTCTGAAGAGAGTGGTGTTAGGATGTTGGTATCAGGTCTGATCAGAGAACAATGTGCTGGAGAGGACCAGTGTCTCTGAAGAGAGTGGTGTTAGGATGTTGGTATCAGGTCTGATCAGAGAACAATGTGCTGGAGAGGACCAGTGTCTCTGAAGAGAGTGGTGTTAGGATGTTGGTATCAGGTCTGATCAGAGAACAATGTGCTGGAGAGGACCAGTGTCTCTGAAGAGAGTGGTGTTAGGATGTTGGTATCAGGTCTGATCAGAGAACAATGTGCTGGAGAGGACCAGTGTCTCTGAAGAGAGTGGTGTTAGGATGTTGGTATCAGGTCTGATCAGAGAACAATGTGCTGGAGAGGACCAGTGTCTCTGAAGAGAGTGGTGTTAGGATGTTGGTATCAGGTCTGATCAGAGAACAATGTGCTGGAGAGGACCAGTGTCTCTGAAGAGAGTGGTGTTAGGATGTTGGTATCAGGTCTGATCAGAGAACAATGTGCTGGAGAGGACCAGTGTCTCTGAAGAGAGTGGTGTTAGGATGTTGGTATCAGGTCTGATCAGAGAACAATGTGCTGGAGAGGACCAGTGTCTCTGAAGAGAGTGGTGTTAGGATGTTGGTATCAGGTCTGATCAGAGAACAATGTGCTGGAGAGGACCAGTGTCTCTGAAGAGAGTGGTGTTAGGATGTTGGTATCAGGTCTGATCAGAGAACAATGTGCTGGAGAGGACCAGTGTCTCTGAAGAGAGTGGTGTTAGGATGTTGGTATCAGGTCTGATCAGAGAACAATGTGCTGAGAGGACCAGTGTCTCTGAAGAGAGTGGTGTTAGGATGTTGGTATCAGGTCTGATCAGAGAACAATGTGCTGGAGAGGACCAGTGTCTCTGAAGAGAGTGGTGTTAGGATGTTGGTATCAGGTCTGATCAGAGAACAATGTGCTGGAGAGGACCAGTGTCTCTGAAGAGAGTGGTGTTAGGATGTTGGTATCAGGTCTGATCAGAGAACAATGTGCTGGAGAGGACCAGTGTCTCTGAAGAGAGTGGTGTTAGGATGTTGGTATCAGGTCTGATCAGAGAACAATGTGCTGGAGAGGACCAGTGTCTCTGAAGAGAGTGGTGTTAGGATGTTGGTATCAGGTCTGATCAGAGAACAATGTGCTGGAGAGGACCAGTGTCTCTGAAGAGAGTGGTGTTAGGATGTTGGTATCAGGTCTGATCAGAGAACAATGTGCTGGAGAGGACCAGTGTCTCTGAAGAGAGTGGTGTTAGGATGTTGGTATCAGGTCTGATCAGAGAACAATGTGCTGGAGAGGACCAGTGTCTCTGAAGAGAGTGGTGTTAGGATGTTGGTATCAGGTCTGATCAGAGAACAATGTGCTGGAGAGGACCAGTGTCTCTGAAGAGAGTGGTGTTAGGATGTTGGTATCAGGTCTGATCAGAGAACAATGTGCTGGAGAGGACCAGTGTCTCTGAAGAGAGTGGTGTTAGGATGTTGGTATCAGGTCTGATCAGAGAACAATGTGCTGGAGAGGACCAGTGTCTCTGAAGAGAGTGGTGTTAGGATGTTGGTATCAGGTCTGATCAGAGAACAATGTGCTGGAGAGGACCAGTGTCTCTGAAGAGAGTGGTGTTAGGATGTTGGTATCAGGTCTGATCAGAGAACAATGTGCTGGAGAGGACCAGTGTCTCTGAAGAGAGTGGTGTTAGGATGTTGGTATCAGGTCTGATCAGAGAACAATGTGCTGGAGAGGACCAGTGTCTCTGAAGAGAGTGGTGTTAGGATGTTGGTATCAGGTCTGATCAGAGAACAATGTGCTGGAGAGGACCAGTGTCTCTGAAGAGAGTGGTGTTAGGATGTTGGTATCAGGTCTGATCAGAGAACAATGTGCTGGAGAGGACCAGTGTCTCTGAAGAGAGTGGTGTTAGGATGTTGGTATCAGGTCTGATCAGAGAACAATGTGCTGGAGAGGACCAGTGTCTCTGAAGAGAGTGGTGTTAGGATGTTGGTATCAGGTCTGATCAGAGAACAATGTGCTGGAGAGGACCAGTGTCTCTGAAGAGAGTGGTGTTAGGATGTTGGTATCAGGTCTGATCAGAGAACAATGTGCTGGAGAGGACCAGTGTCTCTGAAGAGAGTGGTGTTAGGATGTTGGTATCAGGTCTGATCAGAGAACAATGTGCTGGAGAGGACCAGTGTCTCTGAAGAGAGTGGTGTTAGGATGTTGGTATCAGGTCTGATCAGAGAACAATGTGCTGGAGAGGACCAGTGTCTCTGAAGAGAGTGGTGTTAGGATGTTGGTATCAGGTCTGATCAGAGAACAATGTGCTGGAGAGGACCAGTGTCTCTGAAGAGAGTGGTGTTAGGATGTTGGTATCAGGTCTGATCAGAGAACAATGTGCTGGAGAGGACCAGTGTCTCTGAAGAGAGTGGTGTTAGGATGTTGGTATCAGGTCTGATCAGAGAACAATGTGCTGGAGAGGACCAGTGTCTCTGAAGAGAGTGGTGTTAGGATGTTGGTATCAGGTCTGATCAGAGAACAATGTGCTGGAGAGGACCAGTGTCTCTGAAGAGAGTGGTGTTAGGATGTTGGTATCAGGTCTGATCAGAGAACAATGTGCTGAGAGGACCAGTGTCTCTGAAGAGAGTGGTGTTAGGATGTTGGTATCAGGTCTGATCAGAGAACAATGTGCTGGAGAGGACCAGTGTCTCTGAAGAGAGTGGTGTTAGGATGTTGGTATCAGGTCTGATCAGAGAACAATGTGCTGGAGAGGACCAGTGTCTCTGAAGAGAGTGGTGTTAGGATGTTGGTATCAGGTCTGATCAGAGAACAATGTGCTGGAGAGGACCAGTGTCTCTGAAGAGAGTGGTGTTAGGATGTTGGTATCAGGTCTGATCAGAGAACAATGTGCTGGAGAGGACCAGTGTCTCTGAAGAGAGTGGTGTTAGGATGTTGGTATCAGGTCTGATCAGAGAACAATGTGCTGGAGAGGACCAGTGTCTCTGAAGAGAGTGGTGTTAGGATGTTGGTATCAGGTCTGATCAGAGAACAATGTGCTGAGAGGACCAGTGTCTCTGAAGAGAGTGGTGAGGATGTTGGAGGTCTGATCAGAGAACAATGTGCTGAGAGGACCAGTGTCTCTGAAGAAGAGAGTTGGTGTTAGGATGTTGGACCAGTGTCTCTGAAGAGAGTGGTGTTAGGAGGTCTGATCAGAGAACAATGTGCTGGAGAGGACCACCAGGTGTCAGGTCTGAAGAGAGCTGGAGAGGGTGTTAGGATGTTGGTATCAGGTCTGATCAGAGAACAATGTGCTGGAGAGGACCAGTGTCTCTGAAGAGAGTGGTGTTAGGATGTTGGTATCAGGTCTGATCAGAGAACAATGTGCTGGAGAGGACCAGTGTCTCTGAAGAGAGTGGTGTTAGGATGTTGGTATCAGGTCTGATCAGAGAACAGAGAACAGGATGTTGTGCTGATCAGAGAACAATGTGCTGGGAGGACCAGTGTCTCTGAAGAGAGTGGTGTTAGGATGTTGGTATCAGGTCTGATCAGAGAACAATGTGCTGGAGAGGACCAGTGTCTCTGAAGAGAGTGGTGTTAGGATGTTGGTATCAGGTCTGATCAGATGAAAGTATGTCTAAGGAGGAGGGTGTAGAATACTGCTGATTTGGTACATTTTCCACAGGGCCCTGAAACAGAAATGATTTAATATTGTATAGTGCCCCCTAGTTTCAAGAGGTTATTAAGTCAAGTAGATGTGTTTCCGGTGACGTGGTACATTTCATTGTCGACGTAAGTAAAGAGCTCATACACTCAAACAGCTAAATTCAGAGAGGGTAGAGAGAGATGATGGCACATGAAATGCATCCTGGCACACCAACCAGAATGTTCTCGCAGGTAATCTATTAAATATCGATGATGTGCCCCATTTGGTTTGTTGAACTCCCATGAACCCCCCCCACCTCCCAATCTGTATTCTGTGCTGCAGAGGAGCTACTCAGACCACACTGAGGCTACGTCCAAAATCACACCCTTTTCCCGATACAGTGGTCTTAGAAAAAAGGGTTCCAAAATGGTTCTTCGGCTGTCCCCATAAGAGAACCCTTTTTGGTTCCATGTAGAACCCTTTAGGGTTCCAGGTAGAACCCTCTGTTTGAAGGGTTCTGCATGGAACTAAAAAGGGTTCTAACTGGAACTAAAAAGGGTTCCCCTATGAGGACCGCTGAAAAACCCTTTTAGATTCTAGATAGCACCTTTTTCCCTAAGAATGTACTTTTGTGCAGTATAGATATAGCCTCTATTGGTGCAGTGTAGATATAGCCTCTATTGGTGCCGTGTAGATATAGCCTCTATTGGTGCAGTATAGATATAGCCTCTATTGGTGCAGTAAAGATATAGCCTCTATTGGTGCAGTATAGATATAGCCTCTATTGGTGCAGTATAGATATAGCCTCTATTGGTGCAGTATAGATATAGCCTCTATTGGTGCAGTGTAGATATAGCCTCTATTGGTGCAGTGTAGATATAGCCTCTATTGGTGCAGTGTAGATATAGCCTCTATTGGTGCAGTGTATATATAGTCTCTATTGGTGCAGTAAAGATATAGCCTCTATTGGTGCAGTCTAGATATAGCCTCTATTGGTGCAGTGTAGATATAGCCTCTATTGGTGCAGTATAGATGTAGCCTCTATTGGTGCAGTAAATATATAGCCTCTATTGGTGCAGTAAAGATATAGCCTCTATTGGTGCAGTCTAGATATAGCCTCTATTGGTGCAGTAAAGATATAGCCTCTATTGGTGCAGTATAGATGTAGCCTCTATTGGTGCAGTATAGATATAGCCTCTATTGGTGCAGTCTAGATGTAGCCTCTATTGGTGCAATCTAGATATAGACTCTATTGGTGCAGTCTAGATATAGACTCTATTGGTGCAGTCTAGATTTAGCCTCTATTGGTGCAGTATAGATATAGACTCTATTGGTGCAGTGTAGATATAGCCTCTAGTGGTGCAGTCTAGATGTAGCCTCTATTGGTGCAGTCTAGATATAGACTCTATTGGTGCAGTGTAGATATAGCCTCTATTGGTGCAGTATAGATGTAGCCTCTATTGGTGCAGTCTAGATGTAGCCTCTATTGGTGCAGTGTAGATATAGCCTCTATTGGTGCAGTATAGATATAGCCTATATTGGTGCAGTGTAGATATAGCCTCTATTGGTGCAGTTTTGATATAGCCTCTATTGGTGCAGTATAGATATAGACTCTATTGGTGCAGTATAGATTTAGCCTCTATTGGTGCAGTATAGATATAGCCTCTATTGGTGCAGTATAGATATAGCCTCTATTGGTGCAGTGTAGATATAGCCTCTATTGGTGCAGTTTTGATATAGCCTCTATTGGTGCAGTGTAAATATAGCCTCTATTGGTGCAGTGTAGATATAGCCTCTATTGGTGCAGTTTTGATATAGCCTCTATTGGTGCAGTGTAGATATAGACTCTATTGGTGCAGTATAGATATAGCCTCTATTGGTGCATTATAGATATAGAATCTATTGGTGCATTATAGATGTAGCCTCTATTGGTGCAGTCTAGATGTAGCCTCTATTGGTGCAGTGTAGATATAGCCTCTATTGGTGCAGTATAGATATAGTCTCTATTGGTGCAGTGTAGATATAGCCTATATTGGTGCAGTTTTGATATAGCCTCTATTGGTGCAGTATAGATATAGACTCTATTGGTGCAGTATAGATTTAGCCTCTATTGGTGCAGTATAGATATAGCCTCTATTGGTGCAGTATAGATATAGCATCTATTGGTGCAGTGTAGATATAGCCTCTATGGGTGCAGTTTTGATATAGCCTCTATTGGTGCAGTGTAAATATAGCCTCTATTGGTGCAGTGTAGATATAGCCTCTATTGGTGCAGTGTAAATATAGCCTCTATTGGTGCAGTGTAGATATAGCCTCTATTGGTGCAGTTTTGATATAGCCTCTATTGG
Organism: Oncorhynchus nerka; assembly: GCF_034236695.1. Taxonomy (NCBI): domain Eukaryota; kingdom Metazoa; phylum Chordata; class Actinopteri; order Salmoniformes; family Salmonidae; genus Oncorhynchus; species Oncorhynchus nerka. The sequence continues at coordinate 94,003,257 of NC_088419.1, read as the reverse complement.
TGCAGTATAGATATAGCCTCTATTGGTGCAGTGTAGATATAGCCTCTATTGGTGCAGTTTTGATATAGCCTCTATTGGTGCAGTGTAGATATAGACTCTATTGGTGCAGTATAGATATAGACTCTATTGGTGCAGTCTAGATATAGCCTATATTGGTGCAGTATAGATGTAGCCTCTATTGGTGCAGTATAGATATAGCCTCTATTGGTGCAGTGTAGATATAGCCTCTATTGGTGCAGTTTTGATATAGCCTCTATTGGTGCAGTGTAGATATAGCCTCTATTTGTGCAGTGTAGATATAGCCTCTATTGGTGCAGTGTAGATATAGCCTCTATTGGTGCAGTCTAGATATAGCCTCTATTGGTGCAGTGTAGATATAGCCTCTATTGGTGCAGTGTAGATGTAGCCTCTATTTGTGCAGTGTAGATGTAGCCTCTATTGGTGCAGTGTAGATATATCTTCTATTGGTGCAGTGTAGATGTAGCCTCTATTTATGCAGTGTAGATATAGCCTCTATTGGTGCAGTGTAGATATAGCCTCTATTGGTGCAGTGTAGATATAGCCTCTATTGGTGCAGTGTAGATATAGCCTCTATTGGTGAGGTATAGGGTCTGGGACCAGGCTACAATGAATCCACTGTACTGTGAGACGGTGTTACACCACACATGATATCTTGCCTTCTGGTAAAATAAACAAATTACCGGTAATCTTTAAGTCATTACCAGAGAAGCCAAGCTGGGCTGTGGTGCCTGCAGATATGCAAGTGAAATAGTGGCGTCAGCATCCCGAAGGAGTGTTGTCTTTTTGTTATTGCCGACTCCCTAACGACTGTAAAGAATGTAAACAAAGGACCCTGGTCAATAGTAGTGCACTATATAGGGAATAGGGTGCCATAGGGTCCTGGTCTATAGTAGTGCACTATATAGGGAATAGGGTGCCATTTGAGACACAATCTAAGATTAAATCAGAACAGATGGCAGAATTCTGTGTTCTCTTGGCAGAGATGTTCATCACTCTCTCTCTCTTTACTGGTTATGCTGCACAGATGGCCATCACTCCCTCTCTCTACTGGTTATGCTGCACAGATGGCCATCACTCCCTCTCTCTACTGGTTATCCTGCACAGATGGCCATCACACTCCCTCTCTCTACTGGTTATGCTGCACAGATGGCCATCACTCCCTCTCTCTACTGGTTATGCTGCACAGATGGCCATCACTCCCTCTCTCTACTGGTTATGCTGCACAGATGGCCATCACTCCCTCTCTCTACTGTTTATGCTGCACAGATGGCCATCACACTCCCTCTCTCTACTGGTTAGGCTCCTGTAACAGAGGCCGGTACCATATGCCATGGCATTAACACCCCTTTATGTTCTCAATGGGATTGTATTTATCATGCTGTCGTCAGTCGTACAATCAGGGGTCTTCTCTTCAGGCTTTCTGGAGGTTTTCTCAATCAAAAACAGAATTGCTGGAGTGAGTGTACAGGCAGTGTACAGGCACAAGAGAGATGTTTCACCTGATTTGGGTGCTGTTTGTACAGTATAATATTATAAGAATGAATTTCACCTGTAATTATGGTCTGGACAGGTCCAGTCCAACCCATTAAACAGTGATGGGAATTTACTTGGATATTAGTATCTTATAGAACTTTAAAAACCTCACTCCCGTATTCCAAAACCAAACAGAACGAATGAATAAAACACAGAGGGCTCTCCTTACCTCGTCTTCCGATTCTTAACCCGCGGCTTTACCTTTCACTCCTTGACCTTTCTATAGCTCTTCTTCTCTACAGGTGTTTCATTAACATTAATTAACATCAATTAACCCTCTTACAGATCCAGAGGCAGGATAAAGTGTTTAAGGGGACAGTTGAAATCGGCTTATATCACAGTATACCACAATAAACATGAAGTTCAAATGCTGGCACTCTTTTGAAGTGACAGGGTGGTGTGAAATCTGTATCAGCGTAAAATAGGGTCCTTCTAGCAGTCATAAGGACAAACATTCAGCAGGAGGCAGACAGGGTAGAGGCGCAAATGATTGTTGGATTTGTTTACACAGCACTGGTTTTATAAAGACGATATTTACAAATATACTGTATATACAAAGTTGTGACTTCAAAATGTCACCGTTCAAAAGAAAAGGCCTCTCATCAAGCAAAACCTGTCTTAACCTGTAAGGGATTTCCTCCTCTTCTTCCGAAGAGGAGAGGCGAAAAGGATCGGAGGACCAATATGCGGCGTGGTAAGTGTCCATGGTTCTTTTAATACGAAATAGTACACATGAACAACTGGAATGAACGAAACCCAAAACAGTACCGTGTGGGGAAAAATACAGACACGGAAACAAACACCCACAAACACACAGTGAAACCCAGGCTACCTAAGTATGATTCTCAATCAGAGACAACTAATGACACCTGCCTCTGATTGAGAACCATACTAGGCCGAAACATAGAAATACCCAAATCATAGAAAAACAAACATAGACTGCCCACCCCAACTCACGCCCTGACCATACTAAATAATGACAAAACAAAAGGAAATAAAGGTCAGAACGTGACATAACCAATAAAGGCGGGCTCTAACAGGCTCACATACAGCCTCTCTCCTTGAGTTACCCAAAAGGGAACTAACTAGAAAATCCCCAAATCCACACTTAAATACATTTGGCCACATCTATTTTTTGGGCGTGCAAGTCAGGTATGTCTATGCACGCTAAAGCACGCACGTTCACAAAACATCAAACATGACAGAGAAACCGGGAACATGATCTCCAAAACAAAGACAAGAAGAAATTGACAGTAAATGGTAAATGCAATTAAATAAACCAAAAGTTCTTAATAACAAGTGTTGCGCAGTTTGTGATCCAAATAATGTTACTACTATATGCCGTCATACCGCTCTGGAAGGAGATGCGTTCTCCAAATTTTTAGAGTTGTTGTTTAGAGTTGTTGCGCAGCAACTCACTGCCTTCCTGAAGACAAACAATGTATACGAAATGCTTCAGTCTGGTTTTAGACCCCATCAAAGCACTGAGACAGCACTTGTGAAGGTGGTAAATGACCTTTTAATGGCATCAAACCGAGGCTCTGCATCTGTCCTCGTGCTCCTAGACCTTGGTGCTGCTTTTGATATCATCGATCACCACATTCTTTTGGAGATTGGAAACCCAAATTGGTCTACACGGACAAATTCTGGCCTGGTTTAGATCTTATCTGTCGGAAAGGTATCAGTTTGTCTCTGTGAATGGTTTGTCCTGTAAATTTCGGTGTTCCTCAAGGTTCCGTTTTAGGACCACTATTGTTTCACTAAAAATTGTAGGATGTCATTCGGGATGTCATTCGAAAACATAATGTTAACTTTCACTGCTATGCGGATGACACACAGCTGTACATTTCAATGAAACATGATGAAGCCCCAAAATTGCCCTCACTAGAAGCCTGTGTTTCAGACATAAGGAAGTGGATGGCTGCAAACGTTCTACTTTTAAACAGAGATGGGACAAAACAGAGATGGACAAAACAGAGATGCTTGTTCTAGGGCCCAAGAAACAAAGAGATCTTCTGTTGAACTGACAATTACTCATGATGGTTGTACAGTCGTTTCAAATAAAACTGTAATGGACCTCGCGTTACTCTGGACCCTGATCTCTCTTTTGACGAACATATCCAGACTGTTTCAAGGACAGCTTTTTTCCATCTACTTAACATTGCAAAAATCAGAAACTTTCCATCCAAAAATGATGCAGAAAAATGAATCCATGCTTTTGTTACTTCGAGGTTAGACTACTGCAATGCTCTACTTTCCGGCTACCCGGATAAAGCACTAAATAAACTTCAGTTAGTGCTAAATACGGCTGCTAGAATCCTGACTATATTACTCCAGTGCTAGCCTACCTACACTGGCTTCCTGTCAAGGCAAGGGCTGATGTCAAGGTTTTACTGCTAACCTACAAAGCATTACATGGGCAGGCTCCTACCTCTCTCTCTGATTTGATCCTGCCGTACATACCTACATGTATGCTACGGTCACAAGACGCAGGCCTCCTAATTGTCCCTAGAACTTCTAAGCAAACAGCTTTGAGGCTTTCTCCTATAGAGCTCCATTTATATGGAATGGTCTGCCTATCTATGTGAGAGACGCAGACTCAGTCTCAACCTTTAAGTCTACTGAAGACTCATCTCTTCAGTAGGTCCTATGATTGAGTGTAGTCTGGCCCAGGAGTGTAAAGGTGAATGGAAAGGCACTGGGGCAAAGAACCTCCCTTGCTGTCTCTGCCTGGCCGGTTCCCCTCTCTCCACTGGGATTCTCTGCCTCTAACCCTATTACAGAGGCTGAGTCACTGACTTACTGGTGCTCTTCCATGCTGTCCCTAGGAGGGGTGCGTTACTTGAGTGTGTTGAGTCACAAACGTGGTCTTCCTGTCTGGGTTGGTGCCCCCTTGGGTTGTGCCGTGGCGGAGATCTTTGTGGGCTATACTCGGCCTTGTCTCAGGATGGTAAGTTGGTGGTTGAAGACATCTAGTGATGTGGGGGCTGTGCTTTGGCAAAGTGGGTGGGGTTATATCCTTCCTGTTTGGCCCTGTCCGGGGGTGTCCTCGGATGGGGCCTGACCCCTCCTGTCTCAGCCTCCAGTATTTATGCTGCAGTAGTTTATGTGTCCGGGGGCTAGGGTAAGTTTGTTATATCTGGAGTACTTCTCATGTCTTATCCAGTGTCCTGTGTGAATTTAAGTATGCTATCTCTAATATCTCTAACTACTGGCCCTTATTTGGACACTGTTAACAAACCTCCAAACGAGCTTCAATTCCATACAACACTCCCTCCGTGGCCTCCAACTGCTCTTAAACGCTAGTAAAACTAAATGCATGTTCTTCAACCGATCGCTGCCCGCACCCGCCCGCCCGACGGGCATCACTACTCTGGATGGTTCTGACTTAGAATATGTGGACAACTACAAATACCTAGGTGTCTGGTTAGACTGTAAATTCTCCTTCCAGACTCATTTTAAGCATCTCCAACCCAAAATTAAATCTAGAATTGGCTTCCTATTTTGCAACAAAGCATCCTTCACTCACGCTGCCAAACATACCCTTGTAAAACTGACTATTCTACCGATCCTTGACTTCGGCGATCTACTCAGCTGGATGCAGTCACAGTGACTTATTAAGCACATTTTTACTCCTGAACTTATTTAGGCCATAAGAAAGGGGTTGAACACTTATTGACTCAAGACATTTCAGCTTTTAATTTTTAATTAACCTCAAAAAGATATACTAAGCTAACATGTGGAATTGCTTTAAGATGGTCATTAAATTATTTGATAAAATATTGACATTGGATTTTTGTTGTATTATTATGTTAATTAGATTGACACCCACCCGGGTGCATCAATATACTCTTAAATATGTATTTATAAAAATGTCTAAAAACATCATTCCACTTTGACATTATGAAGTATTGTGTGTGTGTAGGCCCGTGACTCAACATCTAAACGGATTCCATTTTTTAAAATCAGGATGTAAACGTGGAAAAGAGAGGTGTGAATACTTTCTGAAAACATTAATTAACTAATTTAATTCAGGATTCACCACCTGAGGAAGTGGAAACTACAAAACACATTGCCTAGATCACTACCTCTAAATATAATACCCACTGCTAGTAGTCATGTATTCATGTGGTAGCCTAGTGGCAGGGTAGCCTAGTGGTTAGAGCGTTGGACTAGTAACCGGAAGGTTGCAAGTTCAACCCCCCCGAGCTGACAAGGTACAAATCTGTCGTTCTGCCCCTGAACAGGCAGTTAACCCACTGTTCCTAGGCAGTCATTGAAAATAAGAATTTGTTCTTAACTGACTTGCCTGGTTAAATAAAGGTAAAATTAAAAATTAAAAAAGAATGTCCTACAAAAACCTTTGCAGTTGTAGACCTACTACCAGTTGTAGACCTACTACCAGTTGTAAACCTACTACCAGTTGTAAACTACTACCAGTTGTAGACTACTACCAGTTGTAAACTACTACCAGTTGTAAACTACTACCAGTTGTAGACAGTTGTAGACTACTACCAGTTGTAAACTACTACCAGTTGTAGACTACTACCAGTTGTAAACTACTACCAGTTGTAGACTACTACCAGTTGTAAACTACTACCAGTTGTAGACCTACTACCAGTTGTAGACCTACTACCAGCTGTAGACTACTCCCCATAAGACCTATAGGCCTGTAACGTCAGTTGTTGGTGGAAGAAGGTGAGGACCAATGCGCAGCGTGGTAGGTGTCCATATTGTATTTAATACGAACACTTGAACAAAAACAATAAAATGACAAAAACTAACAGTCCTGAACGGTGCAGCGAAACACAGAACAGAAAACAATCACCCACAACTCAAAGGTGAAACCAGGCTACCTAAGAATGGTTCTCAATTAGGGACAACCAGGCTACCTAAGAATGGTGCTCAATCATCAAACTGCCTCTGATTGAGAACCATACAAGCCCAAACACAGAAATCCCAAATTATAGAAAAAAGAACATAGACTGCCCACCCAACTCACGCCCTGACCATACTAAAACAAAGACAAAACAAAGGAACTAAGGTCAGAACGTGACAAGGCCTCTACCCTCACAATGGCAGGTGCGCATTTCGCCCCTGTGCTGCCCCATATCTCAAAGCCATATCAAATATCTATTGAGCTGAATATTGAGCTGATACCTCCAGAAAGCTGAGACCCTCCTCTCCTCGACAAGAACAAAAGGGACAAAGCTGTGTTTTTTCACGCAATTGCATTTTGAAATGTTATACGATCAGAACTTGTTTTTCTCTCGAGCGACTGGGGGAGAGGAAAGTGGTTCACTCATCACAGCAACAGGCCCCAGCGAGGGCACAGGGGCAAGGGAAGGTCAGACACTTTCATTACGGGATTTATGATGATAATGCACTTTTTTGTTAGACCAAATGCGATGTTTTAAGTGAGGTGAAAATGTAGAATTGGCTCTTTCTAAAATTATAGGCAACCTTTCTGTTTTTTATTTATTTTTACGATACATGATCTTGGCTGTCTAACTGAGTTGGAGCAGGTGTCTTTGCTGATGGCGCGTTTGATTATGAATGTGAGGACACACCCTCTCCTCTCCAGATCTCCGGAGAGAGCTCGGTCACAATCAATTCAGTGTCAGTCTATGTCGGGATGAAAACCTCACACACCCTATCATAGGGCACGACACTCCTGCAGAGTCCCCCATAGGAACAGCAGAGGAGCAGGAAGGAGACAGGTCGGCCTCCAACAAGGCGTCCTCCCCAGGACCCAACTGGTCAACTTGTTTCTGCCTTTATAAATCGTAATCAAACTTTACATTATTCACTTCAGCCTACCACATAGATTAGATATTTTCCCCCACATTTTATGGGAAAACCCAAATAAGTTATACCTGCTGCCAACCTGTCACTCAACTTTTTATATTTTTATATAATGACATAAAACTAAAACTGAGGGGGCTTAAGTTTGAACTAAGTGAGCTGAGCCCACTTTAACCCACGTAAGCCTTCTTTAGCCCACTTTATCCCTCGTGGAGCCGGGTACACCCTCTGATCTTCTATCCGAATACCTCCTTGACCTTTCCATAGCGCTCCTTCTCTACAGATGTTTGATAACTTCCTTTACCTAAATACCTTCTCTACATCTTCGACCTAAATACCTTCACTACATCTTCTACCTAAATAACTTCTCTACATCTTCTACATAAATACCTTCTCTACATATTCTACCTAAATACCTTATCTACATCTTCTACCTAAATATCTTCTCTACATCTTCTACCTAAATACCTTCTCTACATCTTCTACCTAAATACCTTCTCTACATCTTCTACCTAAATAACTTCTCTACATCTTCTACCTAAATATCTTCTCTACATCTTCTACCTAAATATCTTCTCTACATCTTCTACCTAAATATCTTCTCTATATCTTCTACCTAAATACCTTCTCTACATCTTCTACCTAAATACCTTCTCTACATCTTCTACCTAAATACCTTCTCTACATCCTCTACCTAAATACCTTCTCCAATGGGGAGGTGAAGGGGGAGATGAAGGGAGAGGTGAAGGGGAAGGGGGAGGTGAGGTGGAAGGGGGAGGTGAGGGGGAGGTGGAGGGGGGGTGAGGGGGGAGATGAGCTAAATTAGACCAATCGGTAAATATTTTAGGACGGCTCATCTATTATTGACCGATGGCTTTACCTTATTGAACAGACTGGAAATCAGTGGCTTTACCTTATTGAACAGACTGGATATCAGTGGCTTTACCTTACTGAACAGACTGGATATCAGTGGCTTTACCTTATTGAACAGACTGGATATCAGTGGCTTTACCTTACTGAACAGACTGGATATCAGTGGCTTTACCTTATTGAACAAACTGGATATCAGTGGCTTTACCTTACTGAACAGACTGGATATCAGTGGCTTTACCTTACTGAACAGACTGGATATCAGTGGCTTTACCTTACTGAACAGATGGGATATCAGTGGCTTTACCTTACTGAACAGATGGGATATCAGTGGCTTTACCTTATTGAACAGACGGGATATCAGTGGCTTTACCTTATTGAACAGACTGGATATCAGTGGCTTTACCTTACTGAACAGACTGGATATCAGTGGCTTTACCTTATTGAACAGACTGGATATCAGTGGCTTTACCTTACTGAACAGACTGGATATCAGTGGCTTTACCTTATTGAACAGACTGGATATCAGTGGCTTTACCTTACTGAACAGACTGGATATCAGTGGCTTTACCTTACTGAACAGACTGGATATCAGTGGCTTTACCTTATAGAACAGATGGATATCAGTGGCTTTATCTTACTGAACAGATGGATATCAGTGGCTTTATCTTACTGAACAGATGGATATCAGTGGCTTTACCTTACTGAACAGACGGGATATCAGTGGCTTTACCTTACTGAACAGACTGGATATCAGTGGTTTTACCTTATTGAACAGACTGGATATCAGTGGCTTTACCTTACTGAACAGACTGGATATCAGTGGCTTTACCTTATTGAACAGACTGGATATCAGTGGCTTTACCTTACTGAACAGACTGGATATCAGTGGCTTTACCTTACTGAACAGACTGGATATCAGTGGCTTTACCTTATTGAACAGACTGGATATCAGTGGCTTTACCTTACTGAACAGACTGGATATCAGTGGCTTTACCTTATTGAACAGACTGGATATCAGTGGCTTTACCTTATTGAACAGACTGGATATCAGTGGCTTTACCTTATTGAACAGACTGGATATCAGTGGCTTTACCTTATTGAACAGACTGGATATCAGTGGCTTTACCTTACTGAACAGACTGGATATCAGTGGCTTTACCTTACTGAACAGACTGGATATCAGTGGCTTTACCTTACTGAACAGACTGTATATCAGTGGCTTTACCTTACTGAACAGACTGGGTATCAGTGGCTTTACCTTACTGAACAGACTGGATATCAGTGGCTTTACCTTACTGAACAGACTGGATATCAGTGGCTTTACCTTACTGAACAGACTGGATATCAGTGGCTTTACCTTATTGAACAGACTGGATATCAGTGGCTTTACCTTACTGAACAGACAGGATATCAGTGGCTTTACCTTATTGAACAGACTGGATATCAGTGGCTTTACCTTATTGAACAGACTGGATATCAGTGGCTTTACCTTACTGAACAGACTGGATATCAGTGGCTTTACCTTACTGAACAGACTGGATATCAGTGGCTTTACCTTACTGAACAGACTGGATATCAGTGGCTTTACCTTACTGAACAGACAGGATATCAGTGGCTTTACCTTATTGAACAGACTGGATATCAGTGGCTTTACCTTATTGAACAGACTGGATATCAGTGGCTTTACCTTATTGAACAGACTGGATATCAGTGGCTTTACCTTATTGAACAGACTGGATATCAGTGGCTTTACCTTACTGAACAGACAGGATATCAGTGGCTTTACCTTATTGAACAGACTGGATATCAGTGGCTTTACCTTACTGAACAGACTGGATATCAGTGGCTTTACCTTATTGAACAGACTGGATATCAGTGGCTTTACCTTATTGAACAGACTGGATATCAAGTCTCTCTCCAGTCTCCTCACCACCATGTCTTTGGCCTCTCCATACCTTAACATGGGCCAGCAGGTAGGCTAGTGGTTAGAGCCTTGGACTTGTAACCGAAAGGTTGCTAAAGCGAATCCCCGAGCTGACAAGGTAAAAATCCCACTGTTCCTAGGCTGTCATTGCCTAGTTAAATAAAGGTCAAATACAGATACGTTTTTTTAAACCCTGCTATCCCAAGGAGCACAAATACACAAGACAGAGGTGGCTGACCAGCAAAATATCAACTTCAGCCTCAATAAATTCCTCAAAGGTACAGACAGATGTGTAGATATGAAAGCCTATTCTAGCCTCTCAGGTTCAGATTACTTCTAGAAACATTAAAGTTGATCATTATAGTTTCCTAACTGCACAATGCAAAGCTACTCTAGCATAGAACATAATGTTGTAGGCCCCAAATACAATCCTTTCACTAACCATATGGAAACCAATCAGAGGAGGCTGGTGGGGGGCTATAGGAGGATGTAATGGCTGGAAAGGAATTATTGGGACAGGATCAAGCACATGGCAATTACAATTAACCCGTCCTCCTATAGATCCTCCCACCAGCCTCCTCTGAACCCAATCTCTAAAAACAGACACTGCCCTCAAAGTCAAAATCACATGATCTTATGCTGCCACATTAAATGAATTACCACACACTTAGAAAACAGGGATCTTTTGAGATCAGCGCAGAACCATTTTTGGTTCCATGTAGAACCCTACTTTTAGAAAGGTGTGTGTGTGTGTGTGTGTGTGCGTGCGTGCGTGTGTGTGTGTGTGTGTGTGTGCGTGCGTGCGTGTGTGCGTGCGTGCGTGTGCGTGTGTGTGTGTGTGTGCGTGTGTGTGTGTGTGTGTGTGTGCGTGTGTGTGTGTGTGTGTGTGTTCGTGCGTGCGTGCGTGCGTGCGTGATACTCACTGGTTGTGTTTCCTGACATCTGGATGATGCATTTGCTGTCCTTCCCCATCTCTCTGGAGTTGAAGGGGCGAACCCGCACCGCCACCTTCACAGAGGCCCCGGACATGGTGCCTCCTGCCTGGGACCAGCCTGCTCGGAGCGCCTCTCAAAACGAGCCCAAACACAAGGCCTGGGAGATGGTGCCTCCTGCCTGGGACCAGCCTGCTCGGATCGCCTCTCAAAACGGGCCCAAACACAGGGCCTGGGAGATGGATAGCAACACCTGTAAAAGAAAATGAACAGTAGAAAATGAACCGTAGAAAAGGTCAAATCCTGTGTGTGTTAACGTTAACTATATGTGAGCTTTTCCCACTGCTATCAACTCTGTCTCTGTTTTTAGTATTGATCTGGTATAGTTATACCGTATTACTGTGACTGAACCCTATGATTGGTTTCCAGTTGATCACCACAGAGTCAAATAGAGCAAAGAATCGTAAACATTATACTGTAGCTCCGTGGTGTGACCTTGTCGTAAACATTATACTGTAGCTCCATGGTGTGACCTTGTCGTAAACATTATACTGTAGCTCCATGGTGTGACCTTGTCGTAAACATTATACTGTAGCTCCATGGTGTGACCTTGTCGTAAACATTATACTGTAGCTCCATGGTGTGACGTTAACATTATGTAGCTCCATGGTGTGACCTTGTCGTTAACATTATACTGTAGCTCCATGGTGTGGCCTTGTCGTAAACATTATACTGTAGCTCCATGGTGTGACCTTGTCGTAAACATTATACTGTAGCTCCATGGTGTGACCTTGTCGTAAACATTATACTGTTTCTCCGTGGTGTGACCTTGTCGTAAACATTATACTGTTTCTCCATGGTGTGACCTTGTCGTAAACATTATACTGTTTCTCCATGGTGTGACCTTGTCGTAAACATTATACTGTAGCTCCATGGTGTGACCTTGTCGTAAACATTATACTGTAGCTCCGTGGTGTGACCTTGTCGTAAACATTATCCTGTAGCTCCGTGGTGTGACCTTGTCGTAAACATTATACTGTAGCTCCATGGTGTGACCTTGTCGTAAACATTATACTGTAGCTCCATGGCGTGACCTTGTCGTAAACATTATACTGTAGCTCCATGGCGTGACCTTGTCGTAAACATTATACTGTAGCTCCAAGGTGTGACCTTGTTGTAAACATTATACTGTAGCTCCATGGTGTGACCTTGTCGTAAACATTATACTGTAGCTTCATGGTGTGACCTTCTCGTAAACATTATACTGTAGCTCCATGGTGTGACCTTGTCGTAAACATTATACTGTAGCTCCATGGTGTGACCTTGTCGTAAACATTATACTGTAGCTCCATGGTGTGACCTTGTCGTAAACATTATACTGTAGCTCCATGGTGTGACCTTGTCATAATCATTATACTGTAGCTCCATGGTGTGACCTTGTCGTAAACATTATACTGTAGCTCCATGGTGTGACCTTGTCGTCAACATTATACTGTAGCTCCATGGTGTGACCTTGTCGTAAACATTATACTGTATCTCCACAGTGTTTCATGTTCACCTTGCGTGACTTTGCACCACTATTACATCAGGGTTTCTACATCCCAAATGGCACCCTATTCCCTATGTAGTGCACTACTTTAGACCAGGGCCCCATAGGGGTCTCTAATCAAAAGTAGTGCACTATAAAGGCAATAGTGTGCCATTTGGCACGCATATCAGATCACAGAGCCCTTCTGCTGCGTTTCCATTAACAGGAAGGAGGTATAGTGATTCAAGAAACCTCCTGGAAGGATAAAGCTCATAAATTACATTAGTTCAGCTACAGTAGCTAAGATCCTTGATCACTAAAGATGTAGACTCCCTCCCTCTGCTCTGTCCGTCCATATCACTATGGCAACCTACTCCTCCTCTCAAATCTATAATCTTATTTAAGGGAGATGACCACTGAATTGTACGAGAGCAGAGAGAGAGAGAGAGAGTGTGTAAACATATGTTTCCCATGCTAATAATGACACACTAGCCCATAAAGACATAGTATGGGGTGTTGAGTCATTATGGGGTATTGAGTCATTATGGGGCAGTTAGTCATTATGGGGTAGTTACTACTTCCGGGTTGGAGCGAGTGGTCGCATCCGCACTTCGGTCCGCAGGCTAGTATAACTTTTCATTACATTTCATTACATTTCATTATAGTACAACGGTTTGAGTTGTCTAATCTTAGCAATTTCTTCTTAGCTAGCTACATAGCCGTCATTGTATCAAAGATAATTGCGTAATTATCGTATTTCGTCGTCCTAACCTAGTCTACACTGCTATCTGCCCAGCAGCTAGCCAGCTAGCAAACGTCCACCGTTTACCGAATAGCAGCACTGTAGAAACTTTTACACTCAACTGAACGACTTGATTAGTGTAGTGTTAGCTAGCTACATAGTTGTCTTTGCTGTCTTCGTATCCAAGATAATTGTGTAGTTTAGAGTGTGCAGTTTTAGAGTGATTATCTTAATTTACCGAGGTTAGCTAGCCAGCTATTTGTCGTCCTTAACGTAGGAGACACTGCTAGCTAGCCAACAGCTAGCCAACGTCTACCGAATAGAACTTCCGCACTCAACAACCCGGTCCGCTTCGCTCCACAGGTAGTATCACATTTTCATTTCATTTCATTACAGTACAACGGTTTGATTTGTTTGATCGTAGCTAGCTACATAGCTAGCTACATAGCCGTCTTTGTATCAAAGATAATTGTGTAGTCTAGAGCGATTTTCTAGGTTAGCTAGCCAGCTATTGTCGTTCTTTTAACGCAACGTAACGTAATCAACACTGCTAGCTAGCCAGCTAGCCCCCGAATAGCAGCACTGTAAAAACTATTACACTCAACGGAACGACTTGATTAGTGTAGTGTCAACAACGCAGCCATTGCCAGCTAGCCTACAAAGTCAACAACGCAGCCACTGCCAGCTAGCCTACTTCAGCAGTACTGTATCATTTTAATCATTTTAGTCAATAAGATTCTTGCTACGTAAGCTTAACTTTCTGAACATTCGAGACGTGTAGTCCACTTGTCATTCCAATCTCCTTTGCATTAGCGTAGCCTCTTCTGTAGCCTGTCAACTATGTGTCTGTCTATCCCTGTTCTCTCCTCTCTGCACAGACCATACAAACGCTCCACACCGCGTGGCCGCGGCCACCTAATCTGGTGGTCCCAGCGCACGACCCACGTGGAGTTCCAGGTCTCCGGTAGCCTCTGGAACTGCCGATCTGCGGCCAACAAGGCAGAGTTCATCTCAGCCTATGCCTCCCTCCAGTCCCTCGACTTCTTGGCACTGACGGAAACATGGATCACCACAGATAACACTGCTACTCCTACTGCTCTCTCTTCGTCCGCCCACGTGTTCTCGCACACCCCGAGAGCTTCTGGTCAGCGGGGTGGTGGCACCGGGATCCTCATCTCTCCCAAGTGGTCATTCTCTCTTTCTCCCCTTACCCATCTGTCTATCGCCTCCTTTGAATTCCATGCTGTCACAGTTACCAGCCCTTTCAAGCTTAACATCCTTATCATTTATCGCCCTCCAGGTTCCCTCGGAGAGTTCATCAATGAGCTTGATGCCTTGATAAGCTCCTTTCCTGAGGACGGCTCACCTCTCACAGTTCTGGGCGACTTTAACCTCCCCACGTCTACCTTTGACTCATTCCTCTCTGCCTCCTTCTTTCCACTCCTCTCCTCTTTTGACCTCACCCTCTCACCTTCCCCCTACTCACAAGGCAGGCAATACGCTCGACCTCATCTTTACTAGATGCTGTTCTTCCACTAACCTCATTGCAACTCCCCTCCAAGTCTCCGACCACTACCTTGTATCCTTTTCCCTCTCGCTCTCATCCAACACTTCCCACACTGCCCCTACTCGGATGGTATCGCGCCGTCCCAACCTTCGCTCTCTCTCCCCCGCTACTCTCTCCTCTTCCATCCTATCATCTCTTCCCTCTGCTCAAACCTTCTCTAACCTATCTCCTGATTCTGCCTCCTCAACCCTCCTCTCCTCCCTTTCTGCATCCTTTGACTCTCTATGTCCCCTATCCTCCAGGCCGGCTCGGTCCTCCCCTCCCACTCCGTGGCTCGACGACTCATTGCGAGCTCACAGAACAGGGCTCCAGGCAGCCGAGCGGAAATGGAGGAAAACTCGCCTCCCTGCGGACCTGACATCCTTTCACTCCCTCCTCTCTACATTTTCCTCTTCTCTCTCTGCTGCTAAAGCCACTTTCTACCACTCTAAATTCCAAGCATCTGCCTCTAACCCTAGGAAGCTCTTTGCAACCTTCTCCTCCCTCCTGAAACCCCCTCCCCCCCCTCCTCCCTCTCTGCAGATGACTTCGTCAACCATTTTGAAAAGAAGGTCGACGACATCCGATCCTCGTTTGCTAAGTCAAACGACACCGCTGGTTCTGCTCACACTGCCCTACCCTGTGCTCTGACCTCTTTCTCCCCTCTCTCTCCAGATGAAATCTCGCGTCTTGTGACGGCCGGCCGCCCAACAACCTGCCCGCTTGACCCTATCCCCTCCTCTCTTCTCCAGACCATTTCCGGAGACCTTCTCCCTTACCTCACCCCGCTCATCAACTCATCCCTGACCGCTGGCTACGTCCCTTCCGTCTTCAAGAGAGCGAGAGTTGCACCCCTTCTGAAAAAACCTACACTCGATCCCTCCGATGTCAACAACTACAGACCAGTATCCCTTCTTTCTTTTCTCTCCAAAACTCTTGAACGTGCCGTCCTTGGCCAGCTCTCCCGCTATCTCTCTCAGAATGACCTTCTTGATCCAAATCAGTCAGGTTTCAAGACTAGTCATTCAACTGAGACTGCTCTTCTCTGTATCACGGAGGCGCTCCCCACTGCTAAAGCTAACTCTCTCTCCTCTGCTCTCATCCTTCTAGACCTATCGGCTGCCTTCGATACTGTGAACCATCAGATCCTCCTCTCCACCCTCTCCGAGTTGGGCATCTCCGGCGCGGCCCACGCTTGGATTGCGTCCTACCTGACAGGTCGCTCCTACCAGGTGGCGTGGCGAGAATCCGTCTCCACACCACGTGCTCTCACCACTGGTGTCCCCCAGGGCTCTGTTCTAGGCCCTCTCCTATTCTCGCTATACACCAAGTCACTTGGCTCTGTCATAACCTCACATGGTCTCTCCTATCATTGCTATGCAGACGACACACAATTAATCTTCTCCTTTCCCCTTCTGATGACCAGGTGGCGAATCGCATCTCTGCATGTCTGGCAGACATATCAGTGTGGATGACGGATCACCACCTCAAGCTGAACCTCGGCAAGACGGAGCTGCTCTTCCTCCCGGGAAGGACTGCCCGTTCCATGATCTCGCCATCACGGTTGACAACTCCATTGTGTCCTCCTCCCAGAGCGCTAAGAACCTTGGCGTGATCCTGGACAACACCCTGTCGTTCTCAACTAACATCAAGGCGGTGGCCCGTTCCTGTAGGTTCATGCTCTACAACATCCGCAGAGTACGACCCTGCCTCACACAGGAAGCGGCGCAGGTCCTAATCCAGGCACTTGTCATCTCCCGTCTGGATTACTGCAACTCGCTGTTGGCTGGGCTCCCTGCCTGTGCCATTAAACCCCTACAACTCATCCAGAACGCCGCAGCCCGTCTGGTGTTCAACCTTCCCAAGTTCTCTCACGTCACCCCGCTCCTCCGCTCTCTCCACTGGGTTCCAGTTGAAGCTCGCATCCGCTACAAGACCATGGTGCTTGCCTACGGAGCTGTGAGGGGAACGGCACCTCAGTACCTCCAGGCTCTGATCAGGCCCTACACCCAAACAAGGGCACTGCGTTCATCCACCTCTGGCCTGCTCGCCTCCCTACCACTGAGGAAGTACAGTTCCCGCTCAGCCCAGTCAAAACTGTTCGCTGCTCTGGCCCCCCAATGGTGGAACAAACTCCCTCACGACGCCAGGACAGCGGAGTCAATCACCACCTTCCGGAGACACCTGAAACCCCACCTCTTTAAGGAATACCTAGGATAGGATAAAGTAATCCTTCTCACCCCCCCCCTTAAAAGATTTAGATGCACTATTGTAAAGTGGCTGTTCCACTGGATGTCATAAGGTGAATGCACCAATTTGTAAGTCGCTCTGGATAAGAGCGTCTGCTAAATGACTTAAATGTAAATGTAAATGTAGTGAGTCATTATGGGGTAGTGAGTCATTATGGGGTATTGAGTCATTATGGGGTGTTGAGTCAATTTGAGGTATTGAGTCATTATGGGGTATTGAGTCATTATGGGGTAGTGACTCATTATGGGGTAGTGAGTCATTATGGGGTAGTGAGTCATTATGGGGTAGTGAGTCATTATTTATTTATTTAGATTGATGAGGGGAATTTAAATACATTTTAGAATAACGCAGTAACCTAACAAAATGTGGAAAAAGGGTGTCTGAATACGTTCCCGAAGGCGCTGGACTTTCCTCAGATTACACAGACCCACAAAGAATTCAACAACACATCCAATGAACTCCCATATCTACTGGGTGAAATACCACAGTGTGCCATCACAGCAGCAAGATGTGTGACCTGTTGCCATATTGATTTATCTTCCCTTTTGTAGTTGAACTCTTTGCACATCGCTACAACAATGTATATAGACATTATATGACATTTGAAATGTCTTAAATTGAATTAAATTGAGAGAGAAACACAGAGAGATGGAGAGAGACAGAGAAACAGAGAGAGAGAGAGAGAGAGAGAGAGGGAGAGAGAGAGAGAAAGAAAGAAAGAAACAGAGAGAGAGAGAGAGAGGAAGGGAGAGGGAGAGAGGAAGGAAAATTAGTGACAACTGAACCTGTCTAATCTCAGAACCCAGACCCAAATCTCAAGTCAACTGGCCAGCTACTTAATTTGTGTTTAATCACGAGAGACTATGACCTGTCATTCAGTTAAATCCATCTGTGTACAAACAAGGCCTCACATCCCCTGGTCCAGACCCCCACCAGTGGGCTACAATAGAGGGCGCCTGACTGTGTGGCTGTCTCATGAAAGGAGCATGCATGGTCAGCTCCAGCCGAGGGGAGATGGGAATCTAGCCTAGTGGCAACAATAGAAGTGCAGCCACAGCTGAATGACAGGCCGCTTCCTAGGATTACCCTGGTCCAATGACACAGAGACAGACCAGTCAGTCAGTCAGTCAATGTCAGTCAGTCAGTCAGTCAGTCAGTCAGTCAGTCAGCCAGCCAGTCACACTAGCCCAATGACACAGAGACAGACCAGTCAGTCAGTCAGTCAATGTCAGTCAGTCAACCAGTCAGTCAGTCAGTCAGCCAGCCAGTCACACTAGCCCAATGACACAGAGACAGACCAGTCAGTCAATCAGTCAGTCAGTCAGCCAGTCACACTAGCCCAATAACACAGAGACAGACCAGTCAATCAGTCAGTCAGTCAGCCAGCCAGTCACACTAGCCCAATGACACAGAGACAGACCAGTCAGTCAATCAGTCAGTCAGTCAGCCAGTCACACTAGCCCAATGACACAGAGACAGACCAGTCAGTCAATCAGTCAGTCAGTCAGCCAGTCACACTAGCCCAATGACACAGAGACAGACCAGTCAGTCAATCAGTCAGTCAGTCAGCCAGTCACACTAGCCCAATAACACAGAGACAGACCAGTGGGTATAAATAATGTCTGGATGAGTTACATACAGTAGGATTAGTTATCAATGAGTTACATACAGTAGGATTAGTTATCAATGAGTTACATACAGTAGGATTAGTTATCAATGAGTTACATACAGTAGGATTAGTTATCAATGAGTTACATACAGTAGGATTAGTTATCAATGAGTTACATACAGTAGGATTAGTTATCAATGAGTTACATACAGTAGGATTAGTTAGTTCAATTAGAGTTACATACAGTAGGATTAGTTATCAATGAGTTACATACAGTAGGATTAGTTATCAATGAGTTACATACAGTAGGATTAGTTATCAATGAGTTACATACAGTAGGATTAGTTATCAATGAGTTACATACAGTAGGATTAGTTATCAATGAGTTACATACAGTAGGATTAGTTATCAATGAGTTACATACAGTAGGATTAGTTATCAATGAGTTACATACAGTAGGATTAGTTATCAATGAGTTACATACAGTAGGATTATACAGTAGGATTAGTTATCAATGAGTTACATACAGTAGGATTAGTTATCAATGAGTTACATACAGTAGGATTAGTTATCAATGAGTTACATACAGTAGGATTAGTTATCAATGAGTTACATACAGTAGGATTAGTTATCAATGAGTTACATACAGTAGGATTAGTTATCAATGAGTTACATACAGTAGGATTAGTTATCAATGAGTTACATACAGTAGGATTAGTTATCAATGAGTTACATACAGTAGGATTAGTTATCAATGAGTTACATACAGTAGGATTAGTTATCAATGAGTTACATACAGTAGGATTAGTTATCAATGAGTTACATACAGTAGGATTAGTTATCAATGAGTTACATACAGTAGGATTAGTTATCAATGAGTTACATACAGTAGGATTAGTTATCAATGAGTTACATACAGTAGGATTAGTTATCAATGAGTTACATACAGTAGGATTAGTTATCAATGAGTTACATACAGTAGGATTAGTTATCAATGAGTTACATACAGTAGGATTAGTTATCAATGAGTTACATACAGTAGGATTAGTTATCAATGAGTTACATACAGTAGGATTAGTTATCAATGAGTTACATACAGTAGGATTAGTTATCAATGAGTTACATACAGTAGGATTAGTTATCAATGAGTTACATACAGTAGGATTAGTTATCAATGAGTTACATACAGTAGGATTAGTTATCAATGAGTTACATACAGTAGGATTAGTTATCAATGAGTTACATACAGTAGGATTAGTTATCAATGAGTTACATACAGTAGGATTACATGCTCAGTTGTCTCTGTAAGGGACTATATTGCATTTCACAGTGTATTTTGACATACTATATTTGGAGATGTGTTTGTGTGCTGTTGAAATCAATGAAAAACCATTGAAAGTTATTCTAATAGTGAACAATAATTCACCAGCCTCCCTGTCCGCGTCATTAATATGACCAACTGTTTGACACTATGACAAAATATCTAAAATAATGTTCGGATTTGACGTATAGAATCATAAGCACAATACTAATAGGCCTTTTGCCAGACATATTGGTAAAAACACCAATATCACCATGACGGTGGTTGGTGTAAAAACTGCACCGTCACACAAGGCGTAGTTCCTTTCTCCTCATCACCATATCCCCATAACATCACCATAACATCACCATAATAGCACCATAACAGCATAATATCACCATAACATCACCATAATGTCACCATAACATCACCATAATATCACCATAACACCCCAATATCACCATAACACCATAATAACACCATAACACCATAATATCACCATAACACCATAATATCACCATAACACCAAAGCACCATAATATCACCATAACACCATAATATCACCATATCACCATAACGTTACCATAATATCACCATAACACCATAATATCACCATAACACCATAATATCACCATAACACCATAATATCACCATAACACCATAATATCACCATATCACCATAACACCATAATATCACCATAACACCATAATATCACCATATCACCATAACACCATAATATCACCATAACACCATAATATCACCATAACACCATAATATCACCATAACACCATATCACCATAATATCACCATAACACCATATCACCATATCACCATAACACCATAATATCACCATAACACCATAATATCACCATAACACCATAATATCACCATAACACCATAATAACACCATAACACCATAATAACACCATAACACCATATCACCATAACACCATAATATCACCATAACACCATAATATCACCATAACACCATAATAACACCATAACACCATAATATCACCATAACACCATAATATCACCATAACACCATAATATCACCATAACACCATAATATCACCATAACACCATAATATCACCATAACACCATAATAACACCATAACACCATATCACCATAACACCATAATATCACCATAACACCATAATAACACCATAACACCATAATATCACCATAACACCATAACACCATAACACCATAACACCATAATAACACCATAACACCATAATATCACCATATCACCATAACACCATAACACCATAACACCATAATATCACCATAACACCATAATATCACCATAACACCATAATATCACCATAACACCATAATAACACCATAACACCATAACACCATAATATCACCATAACACCATAATATCACCATAACACCATAATATCACCATAACACCATAATAACACCATAACACCATAACACCATAACACCATATCACCATAACACCATAATAACACCATAACACCATAACACCATAATATCACCATAACACCATAATATCACCATAACACCATAATATCACCATAATATCACCATAACACCATAATATCACCATAACACCAGGCTATTATCTGCTCGGCCTGCGTGTAGGCTTAACCTGACATGAGGTGGGTAGTCCATTTGACTATCTGACTGCCATTTTATAGAAATACTGTAATAATGAGGTTATTAACACAGGCTTTTGATTTTAATAAAAATGTTGTTTTTACTGTTAGGATGCTGTGTGAAATAAGACTCAGATGCACAGGCTATGCAATCATATGAGTTTATCATATGTTAGCCTATCTACAATGTACTCCCTGCATCATTTCTGTCATACACTATTAGGAAAAAAGGGTTCAAAAAAGGTTCTTCGGCTGTCCCCGTAGGATAACCCTTTTTGTTCCAGGTAGAACCCTTTTTTGGTTCCAGGTAGAACCATTTTGGGTTCCAGGTAGAACCCTTTCCACAGAGGGTTCTACATTGAACCCAAAAGAGTTCAACCTAGAAACAAATGTTGTTCTTCCTGGAACCATAAAGGGTTTTACAAAGGGTTCTCCTACGGGGACATTTTAGGTTCTGGATAGCACCTTTTTTTCTACTAATGTAGGCTACAACACATCCCTGTAGCCTATTTGAAATGGACATTTCAGGATAATTCATGACTATTGTATTATGTCGGGCCGGGCCACAGGCACAATTAATTTGCAACCTAATAAATAAGCGTAATCTTCAGGAGGTTGTCAACTGATTTTGCTGCCTAGCCTACCTCCTGAATGACAGGGCAATTCTTATTGTCAACCAGCTCAAAATGATAATAAATAGGTTATAGAGAAAATGATCTATTATATTTAAGCCCCTACTTTTCCATCTGTCCTACGTGGTCTGAGCTGACAGCTCCATAGCCGCACCCCATCACAATCATTCCTCCCCTTCCCAGCCCCGGGAGACGCAACACCAAACAAACACTGCCCCATGAATACTGCATTAGTACCAGAACAATGGATCCTACCTCTTTAATTCCCCGTCCGGTTGAAGAAGCTTGTTTGCTCTGTTCTCCTCCTCTGTTAATCGTCTTTCTCCCAATTCCAGTTCCTCTCTCTCCTCTTGTTTTCTCAGCCTCCAGTCTCCTCTCCTCCGGTTCTGTCTCTCTCTCTCTCTCGTCTTGTTTCCACAGCCTCCAGTCTTCTCTCCTCCGGCTGTGTCTCTCTCTCTGTCTGACTGTCACAGACCAGCTGGCAGCCCACCTCCCTTTTCTTCTCCCCTCCCTCAGAGCAGGAAGAAGACACAAGGCAGATATAACACCAACGGTAGAGGGTATATTCTAGTATAGCCTAGATACCCTGCTATAGCCTGGGGTCCAGGGAGGGTTTGCGTTGTGTGCTCCACCACTACCTAGAAGACAAAATGTCTCTGTTCTGTTGACTGCCTGCTGCTGCCTACAGGAAGGATGCTGAACTATACTGAGCCGATGATGTCATCACGAGGGAGGTGGCAGCAGCATCAATGCAGCAGAGAGAGGGGGTGAGGAGGGCTGAGCACCAGGCAGAGAAAGAGAGAGAGAGATGGACAAAGAGAGAGAGAGAGAGAAAAGAGAGAGCGAGAGAGAGAGAGAGAGAGAGAGAGAGAGAGAGAGAGAGAGAGAGAAACAGAGAGCGAGAGAGAGAGACAGAGAGAGAGACAGAGAGAGAGAGAAACAGAGAGCGAGAGAGAGAGACAGAGAGAGAGAGAAACAGAGAGCGAGAGAGAGAGAGAGAGAAACAGAGAGCGAGAGAGAGAGACAGAGAGAGAGAGAAACAGAGAGAGAGAGAGAGAGACAGAGAGAGAAACAGAGAGAAAAACAGAGAGAGAGAGAGAGAGAGAGAGAGAAACAGAGAGAGAGAGAGAGAGACAGAGAGAGAGAGAAACAGAGAGAGAGAGAGAGACAGAGAGAGAAACAGAGAGAAAACAGAGAGAGAGAGAGAGAGAGAGAGAAACAGAGAGAGAGAGAGAGAGACAGAGAGAGAGAGAAACAGAGAGAGAGAGAGAGACAGAGAGAGAAACAGAGAGAAAACAGAGAGAGAGAGAGAGAGAGAGACAGACAGACAGAGAGAGAGACAGACAGACAGAGAGCAATAGATTAGGTTCCTCGGGAATAGAACAGACACACATAAGCTCTGCTCTGTCTGTGTTTAGCATTGGAACAGGAATGTTGTAGTGTCTACCTACACACTGTTAAGTTTGTTTTGAATTGAATGGTTGTTTTTACATCTTTAAAGAAGTAGTAGCTTATGGTATAGAGATTGAAGGAGACAGAAATCCTAAGGATGAATACAGAAAATGGAAAATGGAAATACAGTAGGCTACGTGTAAAATGGAAACCAGCAGCATGTTGACCAGAGTGGTGAATTCATCCTGAGATATCAACCTGTGAAGAGACAACATCAGGACAAAGGAGCGCTCTGTAGCAAAGAAACCACCAAGTTGTTTAGAGGGCCTGGTTAGTTGGTAGACCACCAAGTTGTTTAGAGGGCCTGGTTAGTTGGTAGACCACCAAGTTGTTTAGAGGGCCTGGTTAGTTGGTAGACCACCAAGTTGTTTAGAGGGCCTGGTTAGTTGGTAGACCACCAAGTTGTTTAGAGGGCCTGGTTAGTTGGTAGACCACCAAGTTGTTTAGAGGGCCTGGTTAGTTGGTAGACCACCAAGTTGTTTAGAGGGCCTGGTTAGTTGGTAGACCACCAAGTTGTTTAGAGGGGTTGGTTAGTTGGTAGACCACCAAGTTGTTTAGAGGGGTTGGTTAGTTGGTAGACCACCAAGTTGTTTAGAGGGCCTGGTTAGTTGGTAGACCACCAAGTTGTTTAGAGGGGTTGGTTAGTTGGTAGACCACCAAGTTGTTTAGAGGGCCTGGTTAGTTGGTAGACCACCAAGTTGTTTAGAGGGGTTGGTTAGTTGGTAGACCACCAGGTTGTTTAGAGGGCCTGGTTAGTTGGTAGACCACCAAGTTGTTTAGAGGGGTTGGTTAGTTGGTAGACCACCAAGTTGTTTAGAGGGCCTGGTTAGTTGGTAGACCACCAAGTTGTTTAGAGGGCCTGGTTAGTTGGTAGACCACCAAGTTGTTCAGAGGGCCTGGTTAGTTGGTAGACCACCAAGTTGTTTAGAGGGCCTGGTTAGTTGGTAGACCACCAAGTTGATTAGAGGGCCTGGTTAGTTGGTAGACCACCAAGTTGTTTAGAGGGGTTGGTTAGTTGGTAGACCACCAAGTTGTTTAGAGGGCCTGGTTAGTTGGTAGACCACCAAGTTGTTTAGAGGGCCTGGTTAGTTGGTAGACCACCAAGTTGTTTAGAGGGCCTGGTTAGTTGGTAGACCACCAAGTTGTTTAGAGGGGTTGGTTAGTTGGTAGACCACCAAGTTGTTTAGAGGGGTTGGTTAGTTGGTAGACCACCAAGTTGTTTAGAGGGCCTGGTTAGTTGGTAGACCACCAAGTTGTTTAGAGGGGTTGGTTAGTTGGTAGACCACCAAGTTGTTTAGAGGGCCTGGTTAGTTGGTAGACCACCAAGTTGTTTAGAGGGCCTGGTTAGTTGGTAGACCACCAAGTTGTTTAGAGGGCCTGGTTAGTTGGTAGACCACCAAGTTGTTCAGAGGGCCTGGTTAGTTGGTAGACCACCAAGTTGTTTAGAGGGGTTGGTTAGTTGGTAGACCACCAAGTTGTTTAGAGGGGTTGGTTAGTTGGTAGACCACCAAGTTGTTTAGAGGGCCTGGTTAGTTGGTAGACCACCAAGTTGTTTAGAGGGCCTGGTTAGTTGGTAGACCACCAAGTTGTTTAGAGGGCCTGGTTAGTTGGTAGACCACCAAGTTGTTCAGAGGGCCTGGTTAGTTGGTAGACCACCAAGTTGTTTAGAGGGGTTGGTTAGTTGGTAGACCACCAAGTTGTTTAGAGGGGTTAGTTAGTTGGTAGACCACCAAGTTGTTTAGAGGGGTTGGTTAGTTGGTAGACCACCAAGTTGTTTAGAGGGGTTGGTTAGTTGGTAGACCACCAAGTTGTTTAGAGGGCCTGGTTAGTTGGTAGACCACCAAGTTGTTTAGAGGGCCTGGTTAGTTGGTAGACTACCAAGTTGTTTAGAGGGCCTGGTTAGTTGGTAGACCACCAAGTTATTTAGAGGGGTTGGTTAGTTGATAGACCACCAAGTTGTTTAGAGGGCCTGGTTAGTTGGTAGACCACCAAGTTGTTTAGAGGGCCTGGTTAGTTGGTAGACCACCAAGTTGTTTAGAGGGGTTGGTTAGTTGGTAGACCACCAGGTTGTTTAGAGGGCCTGGTTAGTTGGTAGACCACCAAGTTGTTTAGAGGGGTTGGTTAGTTGGTAGACCACCAAGTTGTTTAGAGGGCCTGGTTAGTTGGTAGACCACCAAGTTGTTTAGAGGGCCTGGTTAGTTGGTAGACCACCAAGTTGTTCAGAGGGCCTGGTTAGTTGGTAGACCACCAAGTTGTTTAGAGGGCCTGGTTAGTTGGTAGACCACCAAGTTGATTAGAGGGCCTGGTTAGTTGGTAGACCACCAAGTTGTTTAGAGGGGTTGGTTAGTTGGTAGACCACCAAGTTGTTTAGAGGGCCTGGTTAGTTGGTAGACCACCAAGTTGTTTAGAGGGCCTGGTTAGTTGGTAGACCACCAAGTTGTTTAGAGGGCCTGGTTAGTTGGTAGACCACCAAGTTGTTTAGAGGGGTTGGTTAGTTGGTAGACCACCAAGTTGTTTAGAGGGGTTGGTTAGTTGGTAGACCACCAAGTTGTTTAGAGGGCCTGGTTAGTTGGTAGACCACCAAGTTGTTTAGAGGGGTTGGTTAGTTGGTAGACCACCAAGTTGTTTAGAGGGCCTGGTTAGTTGGTAGACCACCAAGTTGTTTAGAGGGCCTGGTTAGTTGGTAGACCACCAAGTTGTTTAGAGGGCCTGGTTAGTTGGTAGACCACCAAGTTGTTCAGAGGGCCTGGTTAGTTGGTAGACCACCAAGTTGTTTAGAGGGGTTGGTTAGTTGGTAGACCACCAAGTTGTTTAGAGGGGTTGGTTAGTTGGTAGACCACCAAGTTGTTTAGAGGGCCTGGTTAGTTGGTAGACCACCAAGTTGTTTAGAGGGCCTGGTTAGTTGGTAGACCACCAAGTTGTTTAGAGGGCCTGGTTAGTTGGTAGACCACCAAGTTGTTCAGAGGGCCTGGTTAGTTGGTAGACCACCAAGTTGTTTAGAGGGGTTAGTTAGTTGGTAGACCACCAAGTTGTTTAGAGGGGTTAGTTAGTTGGTAGACCACCAAGTTGTTTAGAGGGGTTGGTTAGTTGGTAGACCACCAAGTTGTTTAGAGGGGTTGGTTAGTTGGTAGACCACCAAGTTGTTTAGAGGGCCTGGTTAGTTGGTAGACCACCAAGTTGTTTAGAGGGCCTGGTTAGTTGGTAGACTACCAAGTTGTTTAGAGGGCCTGGTTAGTTGGTAGACCACCAAGTTATTTAGAGGGGTTGGTTAGTTGATAGACCACCAAGT
Source organism: Oncorhynchus nerka (assembly GCF_034236695.1). Taxonomy (NCBI): domain Eukaryota; kingdom Metazoa; phylum Chordata; class Actinopteri; order Salmoniformes; family Salmonidae; genus Oncorhynchus; species Oncorhynchus nerka. The sequence continues at coordinate 93,976,190 of NC_088419.1, read as the reverse complement.
TGTTTAGAGGGCCTGGTTAGTTGGTAGACCACCAAGTTGTTTAGAGGGCCTGGTTAGTTGGTAGACCACCAAGTTGTTTAGAGGGGTTGGTTAGTTGGTAGACCACCAAGTTGTTTAGAGGGCCTGGTTAGTTGGTAGACCACCAAGTTGTTTAGAGGGCCTGGTTAGTTGGTAGACCACCAAGTTGTTTAGAGGGCCTGGTTAGTTGTTTAGAGGGCCTGGTTAGTTGGTAGACCACCAAGTTGTTTAGAGGGGTTAGTTAGTTGGTAGACCACCAAGTTGTTTAGAGGGGTTAGTTAGTTGGTAGACCACCAAGTTGTTTAGAGGGGTTAGTTAGTTGGTAGACCACCAAGTTGTTTAGAGGGGTTAGTTAGTTGGTAGACCACCAAGTTGTTTAGAGGGCCTGGTTAGTTGGTAGACCACCAAGTTGTTTAGAGGGGTTGGTTAGTTGGTAGACCACCAAGTTGTTTAGAGGGCCTGGTTAGTTGGTAGACCACCAAGTTGTTTAGAGGGGTTGGTTAGTTGGTAGACCACCAAGTTGTTTAGAGGGCCTGGTTAGTTGGTAGACCACCAAGTTGTTTAGTGTCCTGGTTAGTTGGTAGACCACAAAGTTGTTTAGAGGGGTTGGTTAGTTGGTAGACCACCAAGTTGTTTAGTGTCCTGGTTAGTTGGTAGACCACCAAGTTGTTTAGAGGGCCTGGTTAGTTGGTAGACCACCAAGTTGTTTAGAGGGCCTGGTTAGTTGGTAGACCACCAAGTTGTTTAGAGGGCCTGGTTAGTTGGTAGACCACCAAGTTGTTTAGAGGGCCTGGTTAGTTGGTAGACCACCAAGTTGTTTAGAGGGCCTGGTTAGTTGGTAGACCACCAAGTTGTTTAGAGGGGTTGGTTAGTTGGTAGACCACCAGTTGTTGTTTAGAGGGCCTGGTTAGTTGGTAGACCACCAAGTTGTTGAGAGGGGTTGGTTAGTTGGTAGACCACCAAGTTGTTTAGAGGGCCTGGTTAGTTGGTAGACCACCAAGTTGTTTAGAGGGCCTGGTTAGTTGGTAGACCACCAAGTTGTTTAGAGGGCCTGGTTAGTTGGTAGACCACCAAGTTGTTTAGAGGGCCTGGTTAGTTGGTAGACCACCAAGTTGTTTAGAGGGCCTGGTTAGTTGGTAGACCACCAAGTTGTTTAGAGGGCCTGGTTAGTTGGTAGACCACCAAGTTGTTTAGAGGGCCTGGTTAGTTGGTAGACCACCAAGTTGTTTAGAGGGCCTGGTTAGTTGGTAGACCACCAAGTTGTTTAGAGGGCCTTGTTAGTTGGTAGACCACCAAGTTGTTTAGAGGGCCTGGTTAGTTGGTAGACCACCAAGTTGTTTAGAGGGCCTGGTTAGACGGTAGACCAACAAGTTGTTTAGAGGGCCTGGTTAGTTGGTAGACCACCAAGTTGTTTAGAGGGCCTGGTTAGTTGGTAGACCACCAAGTTGTTTAGAGGGCCTGGTTAGTTGGTAGACCACCAAGTTGTTTAGTGTCCTGGTTAGTTGGTAGACCACCAAGTTGTTTAGAGGGCCTGGTTAGTTGGTAGACCACCAAGTTGTTTAGAGGGCCTGGTTAGTTGGTAGACCACCAAGTTGTTTAGAGGGCCTGGTTAGTTGGTAGACCACCAAGTTGTTTAGAGGGCCTGGTTAGTTGGTAGACCACCAAGTTGTTTGTTTAGAGGGCCTTGTTAGTTGGTAGACCACCAAGTTGTTTAGAGGGCCTGGTTAGTTGGTAGACCACCAAGTTGTTTAGAGGGCCTGGTTAGACGGTAGACCAACAAGTTGTTTAGAGGGCCTGGTTAGTTGGTAGACCACCAAGTTGTTTAGAGGGCCTGGTTAGTTGGTAGACCACCAAGTTGTTTAGAGGGCCTGGTTAGTTGGTAGACCACCAAGTTGTTTAGAGGGCCTGGTTAGTTGGTAGACCACCAAGTTGTTTAGAGGGCCTGGTTAGTTGGTAGACCACCAAGTTGTTTAGAGGGCCTGGTTAGTTGGTAGACCACCAAGTTGTTTAGTGTCCTGGTTAGTTGGTAGACCACCAAGTTGTTTAGAGGGCCTGGTTAGTTGGTAGACCACCAAGTTGATTAGAGGGGTTGGTTAGTTGGTAGACCACCAAGTTGTTTAGAGGGCCTGGTTAGTTGGTAGACCACCAAGTTGTTTAGAGGGCCTGGTTAGTTGGTAGACCACCAAGTGGTTTAGAGGGGTTGGTTAGTTGGTAGACCACCAAGTTGTTTAGAGGGCCTGGTTAGTTGGTAGACCACCAAGTTGTTTAGAGGGCCTGGTTAGTTGGTAGACCACCAAGTTGTTTAGAGGGGTTGGTTAGTTGGTAGACCACCAAGTTGTTTAGAGGGCCTGGTTAGTTGGTAGACCACCAAGTTGTTTAGAGGGCCTGGTTAGTTGGTAGACCACCAAGTTGTTTAGAGGGCCTGGTTAGTTGGTAGACCACCAAGTTGTTTAGAGGGGTTAGTTAGTTGGTAGACCACCAAGTTGTTTAGAGGGGTTAGTTAGTTGGTAGACCACCAAGTTGTTTAGAGGGGTTAGTTAGTTGGTAGACCACCAAGTTGTTTAGAGGGGTTAGTTAGTTGGTAGACCACCAAGTTGTTTAGAGGGCCTTGTTAGTTGGTAGACCACCAAGTTGTTTAGAGGGGTTGGTTAGTTGGTAGACCACCAAGTTGTTTAGAGGGGATGGTTAGTTGGTAGACCACCAAGTTGTTTAGAGGGGTTGGTTAGTTGGTAGACCACCAAGTTGTTTAGAGGGCCTGGTTAGTTGGTAGACCACCAAGTTGTTTAGAGGGCCTGGTTAGTTGGTAGACCACCAAGTTGTTTAGAGGGCCTGGTTAGTTGGTAGACCACCAAGTTGTTTAGAGGGCCTGGTTAGTTGGTAGACCACCAAGTTGTTTAGAGGGGTTAGTTAGTTGGTAGACCACCAAGTTGTTTAGAGGGGTTAGTTAGTTGGTAGACCACCAAGTTGTTTAGAGGGGTTAGTTAGTTGGTAGACCACCAAGTTGTTTAGAGGGGTTAGTTAGTTGGTAGACCACCAAGTTGTTTAGAGGGCCTTGTTAGTTGGTAGACAACCAAGTTGTTTAGAGGGGTTGGTTAGTTGGTAGACCACCAAGTTGTTTAGAGGGCCTGGTTAGTTGGTAGACCACCAAGTTGTTTAGAGGGGTTGGTTAGTTGGTAGACCACCAAGTTGTTTAGAGGGCCTGGTTAGTTGGTAGACCACCAAGTTGTTTAGAGGGGTTGGTTAGTTGGTAGACCACCAAGTTGTTTAGAGGGCCTGGTTAGTTGGTAGACCACCAAGTTGTTTAGTGTCCTGGTTAGTTGGTAGACCACAAAGTTGTTTAGAGGGGTAGGTTAGTTGGTAGACCACCAAGTTGCTTAGTGTCCTGGTTAGTTGGTAGACCACCAAGTTGTTTAGAGGGCCTGGTTAGTTGGTAGACCACCAAGTTGTTTAGAGGGCCTGGTTAGTTGGTAGACCACCAAGTTGTTTAGAGGGCCCGGTTAGTTGGTAGACCACCAAGGTGTTTAGAGGGCCTGGTTAGTTGGTAGACCACCAAGTTGTTTAGAGGGCCTGGTTAGTTGGTAGACCACCAAGTTGTTTAGAGGGGTTGGTTAGTTGGTAGACCACCAAGTTGTTTAGAGGGCCTGGTTAGTTGGTAGACCACCAAGTTGTTGAGAGGGGTTGGTTAGTTGGTAGACCACCAAGTTGTTTAGAGGGCCTGGTTAGTTGGTAGACCACCAAGTTGTTTAGAGGGCCTGGTTAGTTGGTAGACCACCAAGTTGTTTAGAGGGCCTGGTTAGTTGGTAGACCACCAAGTTGTTTAGAGGGCCTGGTTAGTTGGTAGACCACCAAGTTGTTTAGAGGGCCTGGTTAGTTGGTAGACCACCAATTTGTTTAGAGGGCCTGGTTAGTTGGTAGACCACCAAGTTGTTTAGAGGGCCTGGTTAGTTGGTAGACCACCAAGTTGTTTAGAGGGCCTGGTTAGTTGGTAGACCACCAAGTTGTTTAGAGGGCCTTGTTAGTTGGTAGACCACCAAGTTGTTTAGAGGGCCTGGTTAGTTGGTAGACCACCAAGTTGTTTAGAGGGCCTGGTTAGTTGGTAGACCACCAAGTTGTTTAGAGGGCCTGGTTAGTTGGTAGACCACCAAGTTGTTTAGAGGGGTTAGTTAGTTGGTAGACCACCAAGTTGTTTAGAGGGCCTGGTTAGTTGGTAGACCACCAAGTTGTTTAGAGGGGTTAGTTAGTTGGTAGACCACCAAGTTGTTTAGAGGGCCTTGTTAGTTGGTAGACAACCAAGTTGTTTAGAGGGGTTGGTTAGTTGGTAGACCACCAAGTTGTTTAGAGGGCCTGGTTAGTTGGTAGACCACCAAGTTGTTTAGAGGGGTTGGTTAGTTGGTAGACCACCAAGTTGTTTAGAGGGTTGGTTAGTTGGTAGACCACCAAGTTGTTTAGAGGGCCTGGTTAGTTGGTAGACCACCAAGTTGTTTAGAGGGCCTGGTTAGTTGGTAGACCACCAAGTTGTTTAGAGGGCCTGGTTAGTTGGTAGACCACCAAGTTGTTTAGGCCTGGTTAGTTGGTAGACCACAAAGTTGTTTAGAGGGGTTGGTTAGTTGGTAGACCACCAAGTTGTTTAGGGTCCTGGTTAGTTGGTAGACCACCAAGTTGTTTAGAGGGCCTGGTTAGTTGGTAGACCACCAAGTTGTTTTAGTTAGTTGGTAGACCACCAAGTTGTTTAGAGGGGTTAGTTAGTTGGTAGACCACCAAGTTGTTTAGAGGGGGTTAGTTGGTAGACCACCAAGTTGTTTAGAGGGGTTAGTTAGTTGGTAGACCACCAAGTTGTTTAGAGGGCCTGGTTAGTTGGTAGACCACCAAGTTGTTTAGAGGGGTTGGTTAGTTGGTAGACCAACAAGTTGTTTAGAGGGCCTGGTTAGTTGGTAGACCACCAAGTTGTTTAGAGGGCCTGGTTAGTTGGTAGACCACCAAGTTGTTTAGAGGGCCTGGTTAGTTGGTAGACCACCAAGTTGTTTAGTGTCCTGGTTAGTTGGTAGACCACCAAGTTGTTTAGAGGGCCTGGTTAGTTGGTAGACCACCAAGTTGTTTAGAGGGCCTGGTTAGTTGGTAGACCACCAAGTTGTTTAGAGGGCCTGGTTAGTTGGTAGACCACCAAGTTGTTTAGAGGGCCTGGTTAGTTGGTAGACCACCAAGTTGTTTAGTGTCCTGGTTAGTTGGTAGACCACCAAGTTGTTTAGAGGGGTTGGTTAGTTGGTAGACCACCAAGTTGTTTAGAGGGCCTGGTTAGTTGGTAGACCACCAAGTTGTTTAGAGGGGTTGGTTAGTTGGTAGACCACCAAGTTGTTTAGAGGGCCTGGTTAGTTGGTAGACCACCAAGTTGTTTAGAGGGCCTGGTTAGTTGGTAGACCACCAAGTTGTTTAGAGGGCCTGGTTAGTTGGTAGACCACCAAGTTGTTTAGAGGGCCTGGTTAGTTGGTAGACCACCAAGTTGTTTAGAGGGCCTGGTTAGTTGGTAGACCACCAAGTTGTTTAGAGGGCCTGGTTAGTTGGTAGACCCTTGTTGGTTGGTAGACCAACCAAGTTGTTTAGAGGGCCTGGTTAGTTGGTAGTTGGTAGACCAAGTTGTTTAGAGGGCCTGGTTAGTTGGTAGACCACCAAGTTGTTTAGAGGGCCTTGTTAGTTGGTAGACCACCAAGTTGTTTAGAGGGCCTGGTTAGTTGGTAGACCACCAAGTTGTTTAGAGGGGTTGGTTAGTTGGTAGACCACCAAGTTGTTTAGAGGGGTTGGTTAGTTGGTAGACCACCAAGTTGTTTAGAGGGTTGGTTAGTTGGTAGACCACCAAGTTGTTTAGAGGGCCTGGTTAGTTGGTAGACCACCAAGTTGTTTAGAGGGTAGACCACCAAGTTGTTTAGAGGGGTTGGTTAGTTGGTAGACCACCAGGTTGTTTAGAGGGCCTGGTTAGTTGGTAGACCACCAAGTTGTTTAGAGGGCCTGGTTAGTTGGTAGACCACCAAGTTGTTTAGAGGGTTGGTTAGTTGGTAGACCACCAAGTTGTTTAGAGGGCCTGGTTAGTTGGTAGACCACCAAGTTGTTTAGAGGGCCTGGTTAGTTGGTAGACCACCAAGTTGTTTAGAGGGCCTGGTTAGTTGGTAGACCACCAAGTTGTTTAGAGGGGTTGGTTAGTTGGTAGACCACCAAGTTGTTTAGAGGGGTTAGTTAGTTGGTAGACCACCAAGTTGTTTAGAGGGCCTAGTTAGTTGGTAGACCACCAAGTTGTTTAGAGGGGTTGGTTAGTTGGTAGACCACCAAGTTGTTTAGAGGGCCTGGTTAGTTGGTAGACCACCAAGTTGTTTAGAGGGCCTGGTTAGTTGGTAGACCACCAAGTTGTTTAGAGGGGTTGGTTAGTTGGTAGACCACCAAGTTGTTTAGAGGGCCTGGTTAGTTGGTAGACCACCAAGTTGTTTAGAGGGGTTGGTTAGTTGGTAGACCACCAAGTTGTTTAGAGGGCCTGGTTAGTTGGTAGACCACCAAGTTGTTTAGTGTCCTGGTTAGTTGGTAGACCACAAAGTTGTTTAGAGGGGTAGGTTAGTTGGTAGACCACCAAGTTGTTTAGTGGGCCTGGTTAGTTGGTAGACCACCAAGTTGTTTAGAGGGCCTGGTTAGTTGGTAGACCACCAAGTTGTTTAGAGGGCCTGGTTAGTTGGTAGACCACCAAGTTGTTTAGAGGGCCTGGTTAGTTGGTAGACCACCAAGTTGTTTAGAGGGCCTGGTTAGTTGGTAGACCACCAAGTTGTTTAGAGGGTCCAAGAGTGGATCAAGATGAGATCAGACTGATAAATGGACGATGATGTCAGACCTCTTGCCAAGAAGAGAGTTGCTAGGGCAACAAAGTACAATTTGGTATCAATAACACTAGGGGTTATATTTTAGTGGATCACAAACAAAGACTGTTGTTTTTGTTTTGTTTTTATTCTCAAATTGTCTTTGATATGTATATACACTGAGTGCACAAAACATTAAGAACACCTGCTCTTTCCATTACATAAGATATTTGTATGATAAAAAAAATGTAACCTTTATTTACCTAGGCAAGCCAGTTACGAACAAATTCTTATTTACTGTCACGACTCCTACCGAAGGTGGCTCCCCTTCCTGTTCGGGTGGCGCTCGGCGGTCGTCGTCACCGGCCTACTAGCTGCCACTGAAGGTGGCTCCCCTTCCTGTTCGGGTGGCGCTCGGCGGTCGTCGTCACCGGCCTACTAGCTGCCACTGAAGGTGGCTCCCCTTCCTGTTCGGGTGGCGCTCGGCGGTCGTCGTCACCGGCCTACTAGCTGCCACTGAAGGTGGCTCCCCTTCCTGTTCGGGTGGCGCTGGGCGGTCGTCGTCACCGGCCTACTAGCTGCCACTGAAGGTGGCTCCCTTCCTGTTCGGGTGGCGCTCGGCGGTCGTCGTCACCGGCCTACTAGCTGCCACTGAAGGTGGCTCCCCTTCCTGTTCGGGTGGCGCTCGGCGGTCGTCGTCACCGGCCTACTAGCTGCCACTGAAGGTGGCTCCCCTTCCTGTTCGGGTGGCGCTCGGCGGTCGTCGTCACCGGCCTACTAGCTGCCACTGAAGGTGGCTCCCTTCCTGGTTCGGGTGGCGCCGGCGGTTGTCGTCACCGGCCTAGTAGCTGCCACTGAAGGTGGCTCCCCTTCCTGTTCGGGTGGCGCTCGGCGGTCGTCGTCACCGGCCTACTAGCTGCCACTGATCCTTTTTTTCCCCTTGGTCTGTTTATTAGTTACACCTGTGTTTAGTTAGGTTAATTAGTTCGGTTAATTGGTTGGGCTTTATTATCCAGCCGGCCCGTCTGCTGGGTGTGCGGGATTATTTTCTGTGTACTATTGTGCCTGTAAGTCACAGTTGTCCGTGTGTGTGTGTGTGTGTGTGTGTGTATGTGTGTGTGTGTGTGTGTGTGTGTGTGTGTGTGTGTGTGTGTGTGTGTGTGTGTGTGTGTGTGTGTGTGTGTGTGTGTGTGTGTGTGTGTGTGTGTGTGTGTGTGTGTGTGTGTGTGTGTGTGTGTGTGTGTGTGTGTATTTTTCTGGACTGTTTAGTTCCCCCGTGTTTTGGGGCATTTGTTTGGGTGGCGTCGTTTTCATCGGTGTGGTGAATGAAAAAGTATTTAGCTTCCCTGAACTCTCTGTTTCCTGCGCCTGAGACTTCTTCCTCCACTACACCCCGGGCATTACATTTACAATGCCGGCCTACACTGGCCAAGCCCAGACGACACTGGGCAAATTGTTCTCCGCACTGTGGGACTCCCAATCACAGGCAGTTGTGATACAGCCTGGATTCAAACCAAAGTGTCTGTAGTGACACTTCAGAGTTCTGAGATGCAGTGCCTTAGACCACTGCGTCACACAGGAGCCACGTAGATTGACCAGGTGAATCCAGGTGAATCCAGGTGAATCCAGGTGAATCCAGGTGAATCCAGGTGAAAGCTATGATCCCTTATTGATGTCATTTTTAAAATCCACTTCAATCAGAATAGATAAAGGGGAGGGGACGGGTTAATTAAATAAGGATTTTTAAGCCTTCAGCCAATTGTGACATCTATTCAGTGTGTGTGCCATTCAGAGGTTAAATTTTTTTATTTTTTTTATTTTTTTATTTCACCTTTATTTAACCAGGTAGGCTAGTTGAGAACAAGTTCTCATTTGCAACTGCGACCTGGCCAAGATAAAGCATAGCAGTGTGAACAGACAACACAGAGTTACACATGGAGTAAACAATTAACAAGTCAATAACACAGTAGAAAAAAAAAATGTACAATGTGTGCAAAACAGTATGGGAATACAATTTTGCAGATTAACACTGGGGTGATAAATGTAGGTACAGGTAGAAATGGGTGGAAAAGTATTTAAAAACAGTATGGGAATAGAGGTGAAAATGGGTGGGCTATTTACAGCTGCAGCTGCAGATCGGTTAGCTGCTCGGATAGCTGATGTTTGAAGTTGGTGAGGGAGATAAAAGTCTCCAACTTCAGCGATTTTTGCAGTTCGTTCCAGTCACAGGCAGCAGAGTACTGGAACAAAAGGCGGCCAAATGAGGTGTTGGCTTTAGGGATGATCAGTGAGATACACCTGCTGGAGCGTGTGCTACGGATGGGTGTTGCCATCGTGACCAGTGAACTGAGATAAGGCGGAGCTTTACCTAGCATGGACTTGTAGATGACCTGAGCCAGTGGGTCTGGCGACGAATATGTAGCGAGGGCCAGCCGACTAGAGCATACAAGTCGCAGTGGTGGGTGGTATAAGGTGCTTTGGTGACAAAACGGATGGCACTATGATAGACTGCATCCAGTTTGCTGAGTAGAGTGTTGGAAGCCATTTTGTAGATGACATCGCCGAAATCGAGGATCGGTAGGATAGTCAGTTTTACTAGGGTAAGCTTGGCGGCGTGAGTGAAGGAGGCTTTGTTGCGGAATAGAAAGCCGACTCTTGATTTGATTTTCGATTGGAGATGTTTGATGTGAGTCTGGAAGGAGAGTTTGCAGTCTAGCCAGACACCTAGGTACTTATAGATGTCCACATATTCAAGGTCGGAACCATCCAGGGTGGTGATGCTAGTCGGGCATGCGGGTGCAGGCAGCAATCGGTTGAAAAGCATGCATTTGGTTTTACTCGCGTTTAAGAGCAGTTGGAGGCCACGGAAGGAGTGCTGTATGGCATTGAAGCTCGTTTGGAGGTTAGATAGCACAGTGTCCAATGACGGGCCGAAAGTATATAGAATGGTGTCGTCTGCGTAGAGGTGGATCAGGGAATCGCCCGCAGCAAGAGCAACATCATTGATATATACAGAGAAAAGAGTCGGCCCGAGAATTGAACCCTGTGGCACCCCATAGAGACTGCCAGAGGACCGGACAGCATGCCCTCCGATTTGACACACTGAACTCTGTCTGCAAAGTAATTGGTGAACCAGGCAAGGCAGTCATCCGAGAAACCGAGGCTATTGAGTCTGCCGATAAGAATATGGTGATTGACAGAGTCGAAAGTCTTTGGCGAGGTCGATGAAGACGGCTGCACAGTACTGTCTTTTATCGATGGCGGTAATGATATCGTTTAGTACCTTGAGCGTGGCTGAGGTGCACCCGTGACCGGCTCGGAAACCAGATTGCACAGCGGAGAAGGTACGGTGGGATTCGAGATGGTCAGTGACCTGTTTGTTGACTTGGCTTTCAAGACCTTAGATAGGCAGGGCAGGATGGATATAGGTCTATAGCAGTTTGGGTCCAGGGTGTCTCCCCTTTGAAGAGGGGGATGACTGCGGCAGCTTTCCAATCCTTGGGGATCTCAGACGATATGAAAGAGAGGTTGAACAGGCTGGTAATAGGGGTTGCGACAATGGCGGCAGATAGTTTCAGAAATAGAGGGTCCAGATTGTCAAGCCCAGCTGATTTGTACGGGTCTAGGTTTTGCAGCTCTTTCAGAACATCTGCTATCTGGATTTGGGTAAAGGAGAACCTGGAGAGGCTTGGGCGAGGAGCTGCGGGGGGGGGGGGGGCGGAGCTGTTGGCCCGAGGTTGGAGTAGCCAGGCGGAAGGCATGGCCAGCCGTTGAGAAGTGCTTATTGAAGCTTTCGATAATCGTGGATTTATCGGTGGAGACCGTGTTACCTAGCCTCAGTGCAGTGGGCAGCTGGGAGGAGGTGCTCATGTTCTCCATGGACTTCACAGTGTCCCAGAACTTTTTGGAGTTGGAGCTACAGGATGCAAACTTCTGTCTGAAGAAGCTGGCCTTAGCTTTCCTGACTGACTGCGTGTATTGGTTCCTGACTTCCCTGAACAGTTGCATATCACGGGGGCTATTCGATGCTATTGCAGTCCGCCACAGGATGTTTTTGTGCTGGTCGAGGGCAGTCAGGTCTGGAGTGAACCAAGGGCTGTATCTGTTCTTGGTTCTGCATTTTTTGAACGGAGCATGCTTATCTAAAATGGTGAGGAAGTTACTTTTAAAGAATGACCAGGCATCCTCAACTGACGGGATGAGGTCAATGTCCTTCCAGGATACCTGGGCCAGGTCGATTAGAAAGGCCTGCTCACAGAAGTGTTTTAGGGAGCGTTTGACAGTGATGAGGGGTGGTCGTTTGACTGCGGCTCCGTGGCGGATACAGGCAATGAGGCAGTGATCGCTGAGATCCTGGTTGAAGACAGCGGAGGTGTATTTGGAGGGCCAGTTGGTCAGGATGACGTCTATGAGGGTGCCCTTGTTTACAGAGTTAGGGTTGTACCTGGTGGGTTCCTTGATGATTTGAGTGAGATTGAGGGCATCTAGCTTACATTGTAGGACTGCCGGGGTGTTAAGCATATCCCAGTTTAGGTCACCTAACAGAACAAACTCTGAAGCTAGATGGGGGGCGATCAATTCACAAATGGTGTCCAGGGCACAGCTGGGAGCTGAGGGTGGCCGGTAGCAGGCGGCAACAGTGAGAGACTTATTTCTGGAGAGGGTAATTTTCAAAATTAGTAGTTCGAACTGTTTGGGTATGGACCTGGAAAGTATGACATTACTTTGCAGGCTATCTCTGCAGTAGACTGCAACTCCGCCCCCTTTGGTAGTTCTATCTTGACGGAAGATGTTATAGTTGGGTATGGAAATCTCTGAATTTTTGGTGGCCTTCCCGAGCCAGGATTCAGACACGGCAAAGACATCAGGGTTAGCAGAGTGTGCTAAAGCAGTGAGTAAAACAAACTTAGGGAGGAGGCTTCTGATGTTGACATGCATAAAACCAAGGCTTTTTCGATCACAGAAGTCAACAAATGAGGGTACCTGGGGACATGCAGGGCCTGGGTTTACCTCCACATCACCCGCGGAACAGAGAAGGAGTAGTATGAGGGTGCGGCTAAAGGCTATCAAAACTGGTCGCCTAGAGCGTTGGGGGCAGAGGATAAGAGGAGCAGGTTTCTGGGCATGGTAGAATATATTCAGGGCATAATGCGCAGACAGGGGTATGGTGGGGTGCGGGTACAGCGGAGGTAAGCCCAGGCACTGGGTGATGATGAGACAGGTTGTATCTCTGGACATGCTGGTTGTAATGGGTGAGGTCACCGCATGTGTGGGAGGTGGGACAAAGGAGGTAACAGGGGTATGCAGAGTGGGTCTAGGGGCTCCATTGTGAACTAAAACAATTATAACTAACCTGAACAACAGTATACAAGGCATATTGACATCTGAGAGAGACATACAGCGAGGCATACAGTAATCACAGGTGTTGAATTTGGAAAGCTAGCTAAAAACAGTAGGCGAGGATAATCCGCTAGCACAACAAACAGCAGGTAAAATGGCGTTGACTAGGCAACGGGGCCGACAGGTAAGACAAACAAGCAGAAAGGAGTACCGTGATTAATGGACAGTCCAGCGTGCGTCAGCTATGTAGCCAAGAGATCAGTGTCCAGGGGGCAGCGGTGGATGGGCAGGGGGGCTGGCGAGTGTTATCCAGGTTTTTTTTTTTTTTTTTTTTTTTAAACTAACAATGACTAACTAGCTTGTAGCTAGTTAGCTGGTTAGCGTCTGGAGGTTCTTGAGTGTGTCATAAAAATAAAAATAAGAGTAAAAGTAATAGCGATTCCGTATCACATTGGGTGAGGCAGGTTTCCGGAAGGTATAAACAAATTAAAAATCAAAAAGAGATAGAAAGTAAATGGGGTCAGAGAGTGATTGGGACGCGGTGGTACAGACGGTTAGCAGGCCTGTGCTAACAAGCTAACAGTTCGTAGGCCCGAGCTAGACAAGGTAGCAGTAAGCGGACCGGAGCTTGACAAGCTAGCCGTTAGCAGGCCGAATTAGCAAGCAGGGAGATAGCGAGGGCTAGAGAGTTAACCTTTGGGGGACGTCGCGATGGGGTGAGTCTGTTTATTTATTCCTCTTCATGCGGTGAGCTGGAGATACAGCGATTCAGAAAGCTCGCGGGCCTTGGCCAGCAGATGGATCTTTGGCGATGTCGCAGCGGAAAAGCCCGTTGAAACCCCCTCGGACGATTATGTCGGCGGACCAGTCGTGATGGATCGGCGGGGCTCCGTGTCGGCAGTAGAGGGTCAGTAGAGGGTCCAGGCCAATTGGCAAATTAGGTATTTTTGGACCTCTTCGGCTAGTCGGGAGATGGGCTTAGCTCGAGGCTAGCTCCAGGCTAACTGGTGCTTGCTCTGGGACAGAGACGTTAGCCAGGAGTAGCCACTCGGATTGCAGCTAGCTATTTACGATGATCCGGTATAAAGGTTCAGAGCTTGCGGTAGGAATCCGGAGATGTGGTAGAGAAAAAGCAGTCTGATATGCTTTGGGTAGATGTCGCGCTGGTGTCCTAGTTAGCGTTGAAGACCGCTAGCAGTGGCTAGCTAGTAGCTAGTTAGCGGCTAGCTTCTGATGAGGGTTCCGATTCTAAAGTATAGAAAAAGCAGATCCGTACCACATTGGGTGATGCGGGTTGCAGGAGAGTATATTCAGCCTGTGGTTGGGAAGTGAGATTAAAATATGTACGAAATATATACAGAAAAAAAAACGAGGAAAAACTATATTTACACTATACAGGACGGGACAAGACAAAACACACGTCCGACTGCTACGCCATCTTGGATCAGCATTCAAATGAGCAAGACAAAATATTTAACTGCCTTTAAACTGGGTATGTTAGTAGGTGCCAGGTTCACCGGTTTGTGTCAAGAACTGCAACGCTGCTGGGATTTTTTTAACGCTCAACAGTTTCCTGTGTGTATCAAGAACGGTCCACCACCCAAAGGACATCCAGCCAACTTGACACAACTGTGGGAAGTATTGGAGTCAACATGGGACAGCATCCCTGTGGAACACCTTGTAAAGTCCATGCCCCAATGAATTGGGGGAGTGGTGGGGGGGCAACTCACTATTAGGAAGGTGTTCTTAATGTTTTGTACACTCAGTGTAAATATCATATGTATACATGATGGATGGATATGCAGTATTTAATTTTTTTTTTTTTTTTACCTTTATTTAACCAGGCAAGTCAGTTAAGAACAAATTCTTATTTTCAATGACGGCCTAGGAACAGTGGGTTAACTGCCTGTTCAGGGGCAGAACGACAGATTTGTCCCTTGTCAGCTCGGGGGTTTGAACTTGCAACCTTCCGGTTACTAGTCCAACGCTCTAACCACTAGGCTACCCTGCCGCCCCTAATCCTAGATAGTAGCTTCATTTTACCGTAAGATAATTTCCTAATGAGATGCCGATAGAGCAGTATATTACACCTTGTTTAATATATAGACAGCCATTTCTGATCCAGTGATTCTGGAAATAAAAGACGCCCTTTTCACCCTGTACTGTCTCTCTGTTGGAGTGCAGGGTTTATGGATCCCTCCCAAATGGTACCCTATTCCTACGACGCACTACTTTGACCAGGGGCTCTGGTCAAAAAGTAGGGCACTAAATAGGGAATAGGGTGCAATTTGGGACGGTGCTTATATCCCATCCCCAAAATGTGAGAGGAAATCTCCTTCTGCTCTTTTTCAGTAAATCCCATTGCAAGACACCAGTGTAATCCTCTCTCGGTGGTAGGGATTGGAGAATGAGGCACGGGTGAGGACATCATGAACACAGCTCTTCTTGTTGAGTCAGCTTTGGCTTAGCCCCACAAAGGGGTTGAATTGAGGTATTTTCTCAACAATTCAATTATCTTTGGGAATAATAGGTGTAATTTGATCGTAACTTAATTACAGTACGGCATTATGTTGGTCTACTTATTGAATACGTGTAGAATCACCTCACAGTTGATTTTTGGGGGAGGCAGCTAGCCTAGGGGTTAGAGCATTGGCCTTGTAACCGAGAGGTGGTTAGAGCATTGGCCTTGTAACCAAGAGGTGGTTAGAGCAATGGCCTTGTAACCGAGAGGTGGTTAGAGCATTGGCCTTGTAACCGAGAGGTGGTTAGAGCATTGGCCTTGTAACCGAGAGGTGGTTAGAGCAATGGCCTTGTAACCGAGAGGTGGTTAGAGCAATGGCCTTGTAACCGAGAGGTGGTTAGAGCAATGGCCTTGTAACCGAGAGGTGGTTAGAGCATTGGCCTTGTAACCGAGAGGTGGTTAGAGCATTGGCCTTGTAACCGAGAGGTGGTTAGAGCAATGGCCTTGTAACCGAGAGGTGGTTAGAGCATTGGCCTTGTAACCGAGAGGTGGTTAGAGCAATGGCCTTGTAACCGAGAGGTTGCAAGATCAAATCTCTGAGCTGACAAGGTAAAAAAAAACTGAACAAGGCAGTTAACCCCCTGTTACTAGGCCGTCATTGTAAATAAGAATTTGTTCAAAACTCATTTGCCTAGTTTTAAAAAACAGCGTTGTGTTGGTCTACTTACTGAATATGTGTAGAAGGTTATCAGCTATTTATTTAGTCAAAATGGTAACCAATGTATTTGTCCTACTGATGTACACAACCAGCTCCACATTTACAAAATGAAATAAAAAATTATACAACATTTTCTAAATGAATAAACAACAAAAAAGGAAGATATCTTGATTGCATACAGTATGTCTTCACAACCCAGAGTTAAAGAACATACAGTATGTCTTCACAACCCAGAGTTAAAGAACATACAGTATGTCTTCACAACCCAGAGTTAAAGAACACACAGTATGTCTTCACAACCCAGAGTTAAAGAACACACAGTATGTCTTCACAACCCAGAGTTAAAGAACATACAGTATGTCTTCACAACCCAGAGTTAAAGAACATACAGTATGTCTTCACAACCCAGAGTTAAAGAACATACAGTATGTCTTCACTAAAGCACGTCAAACTCGTTCCCAGAGTTAAAAAACACACAGTATGTCTTCACAACCCGTGGAAGAGTTAAAAAAGAACATACAGTATGTCTGATCACAATGTCACCAGAGTTAAAGAACATACAGTATGTCTTCACAAACCCAGAGTTAAAGAACATACAGTATGTCTTCACCAACACAGATGTTAAAGAACATACAGTATGTCTGATTTCACAACCCAGAGTTAAAGAACATACAGTATGTCTGCCACCACAATACAACCCAGAGTTAAAGAACACACAGTATGTCTTCACAACCCAGAGTTAAAGAACACACAGTATGTCTTCACAACCCAGAGTTAAAGAACACACAGTATGTCTTCACAACCCAGAGTTAAAGAACATACAGTATGTCTTCACAACCCAGAGTTAAAGAAGTCCTCCAGTGATTTAAAAAAAACTTTTCCTGTTGAAAAGCAATATCCCATGTATAAATACACTAAAGTACACACACTAAAGCACGTCAAACTCGTTCCACAGAGGAGCGGGTGTCCCCTGGTTTTTGGTTTCTCCGTTCAATTAAAACCTAGACAACCAGGTGAAGGGAGTTCCTTACTAATCAGTGACCTTAATTAATCAATCGAGTCCAGGGGAGGAGCAAAAAAAAACAAACCCTGAGTCACTTCGCCCTCCGTGGAATGAGTTTGACACCTGTAAAAAAAGACACAACTGCAAACCTCAATGAGTTGGTCTGATGGGTCGTCGTGATGTCACCAGCCTCCCCCTCGCTTGAAGAACTTCAATGATTTGGTCTGATGGGACATTGTGATGTCACCAGCCTCCAACCTCGCTTGAGCAACTTCAATGAGTTGGTCTGATGGGACGTCGTGATGTCACCAGCCTCCCCCTCGCTTGAAGAACTTCAATGATTTGGTCTGATGGGACATTGTGATGTCACCAGCCTCCAACCTCGCTTGAGCAACTTCAATGAGTTGGTCTGATGGGACGTCGTGATGTCACCAGACTCCCCCTCGCTTGAAGAACAACAGAGGAGCGATAGAGAACAAATGATAAATATCCTGACAAACTCCCCAGTCCCTGCTGGTGACAAGAATACCTATAACATTATGCTGACACCACAATAATGATGCTGCCACCACACTAATGATGCTGCCACCACGCTAATGATGCTGCTACCACAATACTGATGCTGACACCACAATACTGATTCTGCCACCACAATACTGATGCTGCCACCACACTAATGATGCTGCCACCACAATACTGATGCTGCCACCACAATACTGATGCTGCCACCACAATACTGATGCTGCCACCACAATACTGATGCTGCCACCACAATACTGATGCTGCCACCACAATACTGATGCTGCTACCACAATACTGATGCTGCCACCACAATACTGATGCTGCCACCATAATAATAATGCTGCCACCACAATACTGATGCTGCCACCATAATAATGATGCTGCCACCACAATACTGATGCTGCCACCATAATAATGATGCTGCCACCACAATACTGATGCTGCCACCACACTAATGATGCTGCCACCACAATAATGATGCTGCCACCACAATAATGATGCTGCCACCACAATACTGATGCTGCCACCATAATACTGATGCTGCCACCACAATAATGATGCTGCCACCACAATACTAATGATGCTGCCACCACAATACTGATGCTGCTACCACAATAATGATGCTGCCACCATAATACTGATGCTGCTACCACAATACTGATGCTGCCACCACAATACTGATGCTGCCACCACAATAATGATGCTGCCACCATAATAATGATGCTGCCACCACAATACTGATGCTGCCACCACAATACTGATGCTGCCACCACAATACTGATGCTGCCACCACAATACTGATGCTGCCACCATAATACTGATGCTGCCACCATAATACTTATGCTGCCACCACACTAATGATGCTGCCACAATAATACTGATGCTGCCAACACTAATGATGCTGCCAACACTAATGATGCTGCCACAACAATACTGATGCTGCCACCACACTAATGATGCTGCCACACCAATAATGATGCTGCCACACCAATAATGATGCTGCCACACCAATAATGATGCTGCCACCACACTAATGATGCTGCCACACCAATAATGATGCTACCACCACACTAATGATGATGCCACACCAATAATGATGCTGCCACCACACTAATGATGCTGCCACACCAATAATGATGCTGCCACCACAGTAATGATGCTGCCACAACAATACTGATGCTGCCACCACAATACTGATGCTGCCACCACACTAATGATGCTGCCACCACAATACTGATGCTGACACCACAATACTGATGCTGACACCACAATACTGATGCTGACACCACAATACTGATGCTGCCAACACTAATTATGCTGCCACCACAATACTGATGCTGACACCACAATACTGATGCTGCCACCACAATACTGATGCTGACACCACAATAATAATGCTGCCACCACAATACTGATGCTGCCACCACAATACTGATGCTGACACCACAATACTGATGCTGCCACCACAATACTGATGCTGCCAACACTAATTATGCTGCCACCACAATACTGATGCTGCCACCACAATACTGATGCTGCCACCACAATACTGATGCTGCCACCACAATAATAACGCTGCCACCACAATACTGATGCTGCCACCACAATACTGATGCTGCCACCACAATACTGATGCTGCCACCACAATACTGATGCTGACACCACAATACTGATGCTGCCAACACTAATTATGCTGCCACCACAATACTGATGCTGACACCACAATAATAATGCTGCCACCACAATACTGATGCTGCCACCACAATACTGATGCTGACACCACAATACTGATGCAGCAACCACAATACTGATGCTGCCAACACTAATTATGCTGCCACCACAATACTGATGCTGCCACCACAATACTGATGCTGCCAACACTAATTATGCTGCCACCACAATACTGATGCTGCCACCACAATACTGATGCTGCCACCACAATACTGATGCTGCCACCACAATAATAACGCTGCCACCACAATACTGATGCTGCCACCACAATACTGATGCTGCCACCACAATACTGATGCTGCCACCACAATAATAACGCTGCCACCACAATACTGATGCTGCCACCACAATACTGATGCTGCCACCACAATACTAATGCTGCCACCACAATACTGATGCTGCCACCATAATAATGATGCTGCTACCACAATAATGATGCTGCCACCACAATACTAATGCTGCCACCACAATACTGATGCTGCCACCACAATACTAATGCTGCCACCACAATAATGATGCAGACACCACAATAATGATGCTGCCACCCCAATAATGATGCTGCCACCCCAATAATGATGCTGCCACCACAAAGACCTCGTCTTTCCCTAAATAATGTAATCTATATTGTTGATTAATACAGTAGTGGTGTATACAGAACACATCATCCACACAGTAAATGGTTAAATGAAGCTGTGTAGATTCTAGGCCTGGCTACAGTCTATTGTGGATGAGGTTTGCTCCATAATAATGGCTAGTGGGCAGGATGTAGTGTCTAGCTGGCTGATCTAGAAGGTTCCGTGCTACTGTAAGGGCAGGCATGCTGGGGTCACTCAGGTTTCAGCCGGGCTGTAACACAATGGCATTGTATCATGGTCTATCTCTCAGAGCCATTCTGCCACAGCCTCAGGCCTTATGGCCAACATATACACCCATCAGATGAAGAAGGAATATCATTTAACAACTACAGAGCCAGAGGCAAACTGATATTCTATCCTCTCCTCTCCTCATTTCCTCTCCTACTCTCTCACATCTCCTCTCCTCTCCTCATTTCCTCTTCTACTCTCTCACATCTCCTCTCCTCATTTCCTCTCATACTCTCTCACATCTCCTCTCCTCATTTCCTCTCATACTCTCTCACATCTCCTCTCCTCATTTCCTCTCCTACTCTCTCACATCTCCTCTTGTCATTTCCTCTCCTACTCTCTCCCATCTCCTCTCGTCATCTCCTCTCCTCATTTCCTCTCCTACTCTCTCACATCTCCTCTTCTCATTTCCTCTCCTACTCTCTCACATCTCCTCTCCTCATTTCCTCTCCTACTCTCTCCTCTCCTTTCTATTCCTCTCCTCTCTTTCTCTGTCCCCTCCTTCCTTTGCTCTCTCCTCTACTCCCTCTCCATTCCTCTCCACTTCTCTACTCCCTCTCCATTCCTCTCTCCTCCTCTCTCCTCTCCTTTAAGTCTCAGTTTAGTGGTACTGTCGCTTTAAATAATTTATTGGTCGAATGAGTTGTTGCTGCTAGGCCAGTATCTGACATGTTTTCTTAAAGAGACGTTACACACCACCTTTACTTTCCCTTTACTCTTTATTGTCTATAAAATCACTGCGTAATCCTCACAGACAAAGACGTTTATTCGAGTACTGAACAAGATGAGTTACTTTACCACACATTTATCTATTTCATACACCTGATTTAGCTACAAATGAGACACAAACTAGGTCCAGGAGAGATACTTGTGTAGCGTAAAGAGACAGATCTAGATTCAAATCTGTCTTTAAGAGACGTCTCCCAAACTACCTCCTCATGTCGCCATCTACATCACCCCCCCCCCCACACACACACACACACACACACACACCCCCACCCCCTCTGAGTTGTGCAGTATAAAGACAATAGCTCTCCCACGACACATGGCCCTGCAAAAAATATTCACACATTTTAGTGAATCATTGCATTAATCAAGTGTGACTCTGCAAGGTGTCGAAAGCGTTCCTCAGGAATGTTGACTCCAATACTTCCCACAGTTGTCTCAAGCTGACTGGATGTCCTTTGGGTGGTGGACCATTCTTGATACACACAGGAAACTGTTGAGCGTGAAAAACCCAGCAGCGTTGCAGTTCTTGACACAAACCGGTGCGCCTGGCACCTACTACCATACCTCCGTTTAAAGGCACTTCAATATTTTGTCTTGCCCATTCACCCTCTGAATGGCACACACAAACAATCCATGTCTCAATTGTCTTAAGGCTTAAAAATCCTTCTTTAACCCGTCTCCTCCCCTTCATCTACTCTGATTTGAAGCGGATTTAACAGGTGACATCAATAAGGGATCGTAGCTTTCACCTGGATTCACCTGGTCAGTTTATGTCATGGAAAGAGCAGGAGTTCTTAATGTTTTGTATACTCAGTGCCTATACATGGTGTTTACAGAATGATAATAGCTGCACTCACATGAATCAAGAATACAGCTTTGGCCACACCACGTCTAGTGTAAAAGTTGCAATCTAATGTTAAAGAGAGATAAATCTCACTAGACATATTTTACTAACATATATCCCCCTGAAAACTAGTTGCTTTATACATGGTACTCGGCTCGTGGGTTCATTCTGTATACAGAGTAAAAGAGAGGTCAACAAACCTCTATCGCTGTCTGTAACCACTATCTTACGCAAGCCTTTACTTGCCTGCCTTGTGGGAGGTGCCATCCACAGTATTCCACAGAATATCTGCACACAGACCAGACTTAAAAGCAGTCAGTTTGTTTTACTCTTTAGACTAGCAGAACCCGTTTTGTTCCACTCTTTAGACTAGCAGAACCCATTTTGTTCCACTCTTTAGACTAGCAGAACCCATTTTGTTCCACTCTTTAGACTAGCAGAACCCATTTGTTCCACTCTTTAGACTAGCCCAGGTAGTCCTGCAGTAATGGAGCCTGGGTCAACCGTGAGTGCAGTGAGGAGTAGCAGGGTTCTGTGTGGCACAGAGATACGGCCTGCTCTGATTGTCATCAAGGAGGGAAAGATACACAAAATCCTCCCAGACTCCAGTGGTTCTACTGGGTATACTGCTGCTGGCTGTGAGGTAGGTATTGATTGGCTCTCTGGCTTCTGCTCAATTTGGTCTTTTTATTGTTGGGTTTTTTTGTGTTAATTATGACTTTGTTTGTTCAGAATGTTTGCGTAATAATTTCCTATGAAGAAAAACACTTCCCAGTTCAACTAGTTCTCACAGTTTAACGTCAGAATTAGACGTTAATGTTTCTCAAAGAATCAAATTTTGAAGTTGTTGCAAACTTCAAATTTCAAAGTGTTTTAGGTTAAGTTTAGGTATTAATGCAACATTTTTAAGGTTAGGGTTAATTTCAGGCATTATTAACTCAGAATGTTTAAGGTTTGGGATAGGTTTAAAACAAAAATCTCAAAAACAAAAAATTATATAGCTGGATTTGAACTTGCGACCTTTGGAATCAGAGGCAGATTCACCCACTATCCCTGTCCACAGCACCTAACCAAAACCAAACCGCACTTGAACGTAACAGCGCTTACTGTTGCCCCTAGTGGCTGGTTTCCACGTCATCTCCTGACGTACTCAAACATGGATGGAAGTCAAATACTGAATTAAGCTAGCAGTGTTATTAAAGCTGTTATTGAAACGTTCAGTTAAAGTGTTAAGCAGAGCTTGTAACCAAAATGTTTTCCTCGTCATTTTCTTTGTTTTGTTCCACTGTTCAGACAAGCAAAATTTAAAAAATCGAAAGATTAATTCATTCTTCTCTAGTTAAAAATCTCTCTCCCTAATTTCTGAATCACGCGGTAATACCAGTAGGCTACTCTGCTTCCAAGGGGGAAGGGCCTACAAAGGTTAGCCTGTAAGGCCTAATTAAATAAACATTTAAAGCAGATTAATGAAGAGGCTGTCTACACCTTGAATTTGTGATTCACCACCATACTTACACTCCGTGCGCGTATCTGCGCTTGCTGCTGAGGAGAGCAAGTAGCCTGCATTTGACCGAGCCAAAATTATTCTCATCTGAGTCCACTACAATATACCCATTTGTCCTAAAACTGTCGTTTTACTTAAAAAATAAATAAAAATGGAGACCATTTTAATTGAAGTAAAGATGGAGGCCATTTTAATTAAATTAAAGATGAGGCCATTTTAATTTAATTAAAGATGGAGGCCATTTTAATTAAAGTAAAGATGGAGGTCATTTTAATTGAAGTAAAACACAGGCTACTGTGTAACTTTCAGGTAGGATTGACCCCCTCCCCCTCCCTGCCCATCAATACCGAGCCGTCCAGGAAGGCTCGCGTTGCTCCGGACGATCAGGTGCTCTCTGAAGCTGACGTGAGGAAATCTTCACCTGGATCCTGAACTTTCCTGATGGGCAGACCACAGGCTGTGAAGATTGACAACAACACCTCCTCCACACTGACTCTTATCCCCCCCCCCCCCCCAGTGGTGTTTGCTCAGCCCTCTGCTGTACTCCCTGTTCACCCATGACTGCTTGCTTTGCACGACACCAACTCCACCATCAAGTTTTCTGATGACACCACGGTTATAGGTCTTTCCGAGTCAGCCTATCCAGAGGAGGCAAGTGAACTGGCATTGTAGTGCCAGGACAACAACCTCTACCTCAACAACCTCTACCTCAACAACCTCTACCTCAACATCAGCAAAACAAGGGAGTTGATTGTTGACTTCCGGAATCAGAGGAGGGAACATGCCCCTAACCACATTAACAGGAGTACAGTCGAGAGTCTGCTTTTAACTTCCTCTGCATCACATCATCACTTGACGTGGACCAACAACAACACCACTCCTGTTAAGATGATGCAACAGGGACTCTACATATAAAAGTTAGGCCTCCCTGGGTCCTTTCCAGATACTACTGACGCACCAACCGAGAGCGTCCTGACAAATTGCATCACAACCACAAGGCCCTCTGTAGTGCCTTGCGGTCAGATGCCAAGCAGTTTCCATACCAGGCGGTGATGCAACCAGGCGGTGATGCTCTCGGTGGTGCAGCTGTAGAACATTTTGAGGATCTGAGGACCCATGCCGAATATTTTCAGTCCCCTTAGGGGGAATATGCATTGCCGCTCCCTCGTCACGACTGTCTTGGTGTGTTTGGACCATGATAGTTTGTTGGTGATGTGGACACCAAGGAACTTGAAGCTCTCAACCTGCTCCATTACAGCCCAGTCGACGTTAATGGGGGCCTGTTCGGCCCTCCTTTTCCTATAGTCCACGATCAGCTCCTTTGTCTTGATCACGTTGAGGGAGAGGTTGTTGTCCTGGCACCACTCTGCCAGCTCTCTGACCTCCTCCATAACGGCTGTTTCATCATTGTCGGTGATCAGGCCTACCACTGTTGTGTCATCTGCAAACTTATGATGATTTTGGAGGCTTGTCCGCGCAGTCTTGGATGAACAGGGAGTACAAGAGTGGACTAAGCACTCACCCCTGAGGGGACCCTGTGTTGAGGATCAGGGTGGCAGATACATACGTCGTTGCCTACCCTTATCACCTCGGTGCAGCCCATCAGGAAGTCCAGGATCCAGATTTCGGAGGGAGGTGTTTAGTCCCAGGGTTGTTAGCCTAGTGATGAGCTTTGAGTGCACTATGGTGTTGAATGCTGAGCTGTAGACAATGAACAGCATTCTCTTGTAAGTGTTCCTTTTGTCCAGGTAGGAAAGGGCAGTGTGGAGCGCAATAGAGATTGCGTCATCTGTGGATCTGTTGAGGCGGTATGTGAATTGGAGTGGGTCTAGGGTTTTTTGGGATGATGGTGTTGATGTGAGCCATGACCAGCACTTCATGGCTACAGATGTGAGTGCTACGGGTCGGTAGCCATTTAGGCTGGTTACCTTAGCGCTCTTGGGCACAGGGACTGGTCTGCTTGGTCTGCGAGTCACTGGTACTTACTGCTTTCGTTTATGCTTGTAAGCAGGAGTCAGGAGGATATAATTATGGTCAGATTTGCCAAAATGGAAGGTGAGGGAGAGCTTTGTATGCGTCTCTGTGTGTAGAGTAAATGTGTCACACCCTGATCTGTTTCACCTGTCTTTGTGCTTGTCTCTACCACCCTCCAGGTGTCGCCCATCTTCCCCATTATCCCCAGTGTATTTATACCTGTGGTCTCTGTCTATAGACAGTTTGTTTTGTTAATTTATACCTACCAGCGTTTCTTCCCCTGCTCCTGCCTGTTATCCTGCTCCTGTTTTCTAGTCCTTCCCTGTTTTGATCTTCTGCCTGCCCTGACCCTGAGACTGTCTGTTTTATACCTTACCCCACCTTTCTGGATTATTGGCCTCTGCCTGCCCTGACCCTGAGACTGTCTGTTTTATACCTTTCCCCGACTGTTCTGGATTATTGACCTTCTGCCTCCCCTGACCCTGAGACTGCCTGCCATTCTGGGCCCTTTATACCTTCTCCAGATTATTGAACTTCTGCCTCCCCTGACCTCTGCCTCCCCTGACCTCTGCCTCCCCTGACCCTGAGACTGTCTGCCGTTATGGGCCCTTTATACCTTCTCCAGATTATTGACCTTCTGCCTCCCCTGACCTCTGCCCCCCCTGACCTCTGCCCCCCCTGACCCTGAGACTGCCTGCCATTCTGGGCCCTTTATACCTTTTCCAGATTATTGACCTTCTGCCTCCCCTGACCTCTGCCCCTCCCTGACCCTGAGACTGCCTGCGTTCTGGGCCCTTTATACCTTTTCCAGATTATTGACCTTCTGCCTGCCTTGACCTGTATTTTGCCTGCCCCTGTTGTTAGTAATAAACTTTTGTTTCTTCTACACTGTCTGCATCTGGGGCTCACCTTAAACGTGTTTTGTTTCTTCTACACTGTCTGCATCTGGGGCTCACCTTAAACGTGATATAAGGTGGTGTATAGTATTTATATTTATTTATTGTTGTTTTTCTGAGCTAAAAACTGACCGCCGCCTCGGGATGAGTATTTTCTTGTTTGCTTATGGCCTTGTACAGCTCGTTGAGTGCGGTTTTAGTGCCAGCATCGGTTTGTGGTGGTAAGTAGACAGCTACGAAAAATACAGATGAAAACTCTCTTGGTAAATAGTGTGGTCTACAGCTTATCATGAGATACTCTACCTCACTCAAAACAAATCCTTGAGACTTCTTTAATATTAGATCTCACTCACCAGTTGTTATTGACAAATAGACACACACTCCTCGTAGCTGTTCTGTCTTGTCGATGCATGGAAACCCCAGCCAACTGTATATTATCCATGTCGTCGTTCAGACACGATCTGGTGAAACAGATGTTTTTAATGTCCCGTTGGTAGGATAGTCTCAAATGGAATTCATCCAGTTTATTCTCCAATGATTGCACGTTGACCAATAGGACGGATGGTAGAGGCGGGTTACCAACTCGCCTACAAATTCTCACAAGCCACCCGGATCCCTTGTATCAGCGTCTCCTCTTTCATGCGAATGATGGGTGGGTGCAGAAGTAAATCTTTCGCGTCTGACTCGTTAAGGAAAAACATGTTGTCCAGTTCGAGGTGTGTAATCGCTGTTCTGATATCCAGTAACTCTTTTCTGTCGTAAGAGACTGTGGTACACGTGTACTCATTCACGCACACACCCGCACAGACACCCACATATCCACACAAACACACACACACGCGCACACACACACACAAACACACACACACACATAAACTCGGCAACAACAAAAAAAACAGCCCTTTTTCAGGACCCTGTCTTTCAAAGTTCATTCATAAAAATCCAAATAACTTCATAGATCTTCATTGTAAAGGGTTTAAACACTGTTGCCCATGCTTGTTCAATGAACCATAAACAATTAATGAACATGCACCTGTGGAACGGTTGTTAAGACAATAACAGCATACAGACGGTAGGCAATTAAGGTCACAGTTATGAAAACTTAAGACACTAAAGAGGCCTTTCTACTGACTCTGAAAAACACCAAAAGAAAGGTGCCCTGGGTACCTGCTCATCTGCGTGAACATGCCTTAGGCATGCTGCAAGGAGGTATAAGGACTGCAGATGTGGCCAGGGCAATAAATTGCAATGTCTGCACTGTGAGACGCCTAAGACAGCTACAGTGAGACAGGACGGACAGCTGATCGTCCTCACAGTGGCAGACCACGTGTAACAACACCTGCACACAATCAGTACATCCGAACATCACACCTGCGGGACAGGTACAGGATGGCAACAACAACTGCCCGAATTACACCAGGAATGCACAACCTATCCTTTAGACTGTCCGCAATAGGCTGAGAGAGGCTGGACTGAGGGATTGTAGGCCTGTTGTAAGGAAGGTCCTTACCAGCCATCACCGGCAACAACATCGCCTATGAGCATAAACCCACCGTTGCTGGACCAGACAGGACTGGCAAAAAGTGCTCTTCACTGACAAGTCGCACCATTTGTCTCACCAGGGGTGATGGTCGGTTTTCGCGTTTATCGTCGAAGGAATGAGCGTTACACCGAGGCCTGTACTCTGGAGCGGTATCGATTTGGAGGTGGGGCGGTGTGTCACAGCATCATCGGACTGAGCTTGTTGTCATTGTAGGCAATCTCAACGCTGTGCATTACAGGAAGAGTGGGGTAACATCTCAAATCAGGTGCAGTCCATGAGGACGAGATGCACTGCAGTACTTAATGCAGCTGGTGGCCACACCAGATACTGACTGTTACTTTTGATTGACTGTTACATTTCTGTTAGTCACGTCTGTGGAATTTGTTAAGTTTATGTCTCAGTTGTTGAATCTTGTTATGTCCATACAAAGATTTACACGTTAAAGTTTGCTGAAAATAAATGCAGTTGACAGTGAGAGGACGTTTCATTTTTTGCTGAGTTTATATACACTGAGTGTACAAAACAATAAGGACACTTTCATAATATCGAGTCACCCAATTTGTGGACTCTACAAGGTGTCGAAAGTGTTCCACAGGAATGCTGGCCCATATTGACTCCAATCCTTCCAACAGTTGTGTCAAGTTGGCTGGATGTCCTTTGGTTGGTGGACCATTTTTGAAACACACAGGAAACTGTTGAGTGTGAAAAAACCCAGCAGCGTTGCAGTTCTTAACACAACCGGTGCGCCTGGCACCTACTACCATACCCCCGTTCAAAGGCACTGAAATATTTTGTCTTCTCCATTCACCCTCTGAATGGCACACAAACACAATCCGTGTCTCAATTATCTCCTCCCCTTCATCTACACTGATTGAAGTGGATTTAACAAGTGAAGATAAAATAATAAAAGATCATAGCTTTCACCTGGATAGCCACATGGAAAGAGCAGGTGTCCTTAGTGTCTTGTGCACTCAGTGTCAATTCATGCTACACACACAGCACAATTTTTATTTATCTAACTAGGCAAGTCAGTTAAGAACAAATACCTATTTACAATGTTGGCCTAGGGGTAGTGGGTTAACTGCCTTGTTCAGGGGCAGAAACAACAGATTTTGACCTTGTCAGCTCGGGGGATTCAATCCACCAACCTTGCAGTTACTA
This sequence comes from Oncorhynchus nerka, assembly GCF_034236695.1. Classification (NCBI taxonomy): domain Eukaryota; kingdom Metazoa; phylum Chordata; class Actinopteri; order Salmoniformes; family Salmonidae; genus Oncorhynchus; species Oncorhynchus nerka. The sequence continues at coordinate 93,948,053 of NC_088419.1, read as the reverse complement.
GCTTAACACTCTCATCAATAGGCTACCTGCCGCCCAAATTGCTGCTACGAGATTTGTTTTCACTATTGCTTATACTGCACAATTTAATCACTTGCCCCCCCCCCCCCAATCCCACTTACTCTGATACATGTGTAAATAATTGTACTATAATTGCGACTTCCTGTATAATGCTTATACTTACGTATTCATTATATTCTTATCTTATCTTTAATTATTTATTCTTATTGTTGTTGCATTATAGAGAAGGAACCTGAAGTAAGCATTTCGTTGGACAGTGTATACCATATGTGTCATGTACATAAGACTAATGCAACTGGAAACTTAAAACTTGGTTCTCTGGCTCACTTCCTCCCCCTGTTGGAGAGAAAAGATACTGTCATTCAGTGTATTTATTTCTCACCCATTTGTAGTTCAATCGAGGCTATTTTGTGGCCTAGATTGCTGAAGTCGTTCGTCATTCTTAAAAAATGTAATTACACTGTAATAACATCTGTATTACTACATCTGTGTCCCAAATACCACCCCATTCCCTACATAGTGCACTATGTTTTGACCAGAGTCCTATGAGCCCTAAGGGGCCCTGGTCAAAAGTAGTCCACTATATAGGGAATGAGGTGCCATTTGGCCATTACTGATTGAGCATTACTATGAAGGTGTATAACTATTTTTAATGGTGTATCTTAACCCTGGTCCTGGGACCCAAGAGTGTGCACATGTTTGTTTAATCCCTAGCACTACACAGCTGATTCAAATCCTCAACTCATCATCAAGTTTGGATGATTTGAATCAGATAAGGCAAAAACAAAAACAAAAAAGTCATATAAATTATAAATAGTTATACGTGTTCATGGTAATGGCCAGGACCAGGATTGAGATACACTGATCTATAACGTAGTTTTAATGATGTAGCATTACTGACGTAGCATTACTGACGTAGCATTACTGACGTAGCATTGCTGACGTAGCATTACTGACGTAGCATTACTGACATAGCATTACTGACGTAGCATTGCTGACGTGGCTTTACTGACGTAGCTTCACTGATGTAGCATTACTGACGTAGCATTACTGACGTAGCATTACTGACGTAGCATTGCTGACGTAGCATTGCTGACGTAGCATTACTGACGTAGCATTACTGACGTAGCATTGCTGACGTAGCATTGCTGACGTAGCTTCACTGACGTAGCATTACTGACGTAGCATTGCTGACGTAGCATTACTGATGTAGCATTGCTGACGTAGCTTCACTGACGTAGCATTACTGACGTAGCATGACTGATGTAGCATTTCTGACGTAGCATTACTGACGTAGCATTGCTGACGTGGCTTTACTGACGTAGCTTCACTGATGTAGCATTACTGATGTAGCATTACTGACGTGGCTTTACTGACGTAGCTTCACTGATGTAGCATTTCTGACGTAGCATTGCTGACGTGGCTTTACTGACGTAGCTTCACTGATGTAGCATTACTGACGTAGCATTGCTGACGTGGCTTTACTGACGTAGCTTCACTGATGTAGCATTACTGATGTAGCATTACTGACGTGGCTTTACTGACGTAGCTTCACTGACGTGGCATTGCTGACGTGGCTTCACTGATGTAGCATTGCTGATGTAGCATTACTGACGTGGCTTTACTGATGTAGCTTTAGATCAATATGGGCTCCCAAGTGGCGCAGTGGTAATAAGGCACTGCACTCAGTGCAAGAGGTGTCGCTACTGGTTCGTATCCCGGCTGAATCACATCTGGCCGTGATTGGGAGTCCTATAGAGTGGCGCAGAATAGTCCCAGCGTCGCCGGGGGAGGTCGTCATTGAAAATAAGAATTTGTTCTTAACTGACTTGCCTAGTTAAATAAAGGTACAAATAAATACATTTACTGATGTAGCTTTACTGTGATCCTGGGGTTTATTATGGATCCCCATTAGTTACTGCCAAGGCAGCAGCTACTCTTCCTGGGGTTTATTATGGATCCCCATTAGTTCCTGCCAAGGCAGCAGCTACTCTTCCTGGGGTTTATTATGGATCCCCATTAGTTCCTGCCAAGGCAGCAGCTACTCTTCCTGGGGTTTATTATGGATCCCCATTAGTTCCTGCCAAGGCAGCAGCTACTCTTCCTGGGGTTTATTATGGATCCACATTAGTTCCTGCCAAGGCAGCAGCTACTCTTCCTGGGGTTTATTATGGATCCCCATTAGTTCCTGCCAAGGCAGCAGCTACTCTTCTTGGGATCCAGCAAAATTAAGGCAGTTATACATTTGTTATACATTACAATAAATTCACAACAGATTTCACAACATATTAAGTGTATGCCCTCAGGCCCCTATTCTACTACCACACATCTACTGTACAACACAAAATCCATGTGCACATGTGTGCATAGTGCGTATGATATTGTCTGTTTGTATGCATGTGTCTGTGCCTATATTTGTGTTGCTTCAAGTCCCCGTTGTTCCATAAGGTGTATTTGTATCTGTTTTTTAAATCTAATTTTACTGCTTGCATGAGTTACCTGATGTGGAATAGAGTTCCATGTAGTCATGGCTCTATGTAGTACTGTGGAATAGAGTTCCATGTAGTCATGGCTCTATGTAGTACTGTGCACCTCCTATAGTCTGTTCTGTACTTGGGACTGTGAAGAGACCTCTGGTGGCGTGTCTAGTGGGGTATGCGCATTGGTTTCCGAGCTGTGTGCCAGTAGTTTAGATGGACAGCTCGGTGCATTCAACATGTCAATACGTCTCACAAATACAAGTAGTGATGAAGTCGATCTCTCCTCCGCTTTGAGCCAGGAGAGATTGACATGCATATTATTAATATTAGCTCTCTGTGTACATCCAAGGGCCAGCTGTGCTGCCCTGTTCTGAGCCAATTGCAATTTTCCTAAGTCCTTCATTGTGGTACCTGACCACACGACTGAACAGTAGTCCAGGTGTGACAAATATATGTATATGTAAAAAAATATGTTTTGACCATGACAGTTTACAATCCAGGGTTACGCCAAGCAGTTTAGTCATCTCAACTTGCTCAATTTCCACATTACAATATTTAGTTGAGATTTAGGGTTTAGTGAATGATTAGTCCCAAATACAAAAGCTTTTAGTTTTTGAAATATTTAGGACTAACTTATTCCTTGACACCCATTCTGAAACTAACTGCAGCCCTTTGTTAATTGTTGTAGTCATTTCAGACGCTGTGGTAGCTGATGTGTATATTGTTGAGTCATCCACATACATAGACACACTGGCTTTACTCAAAGCCATGTCGTTAGTAAATATTGAAAAAAGTAAGGGGCCTAGACAGCTGCCCTGGGGAATTCCTGATTCTTCCTGGATTATGTTGGAGATGCTGCCATTAAAGAACACCCATCTGTGTTCTGGTCGACAGGTAACTCTTTATCCACATTATAGCAGGGGGTGTAAAAGCCATAGCACATACGTTTTTCCAGCAGCAGACTATGATCGACAATGTCAAAATCCACACCGAAATCTAACAAAACAGCCCCCCACACAATCTTTTTTTCATTAATTTCAGTTATTATCAGTTATTTCATGGCTGGTGCTATGACATGTATAGCTGTATCTATAACATATATTTGTTACACTGATGGTAGGTGTTGGATGTGGGAGACCATCTGGTGATGCCTGGTATCGTGGACTGTCACGTCCATGTGAATGAACCGGGTCGCACCACCTGGGAGGGATTCTGGACCGCCACGAGGGCTGCTGCTGCAGGAGGGGTCACTACCATAGTGGACATGCCCCTGTAAGTCACTACCATAGTGGACATGTCCCTGTAAATCACTACCATAGTGGACATGTCCCTGTAAATCACTACCATAGTGAACATGTCCCTATAAGTCACTACTATAGTAGACATGTCCCTGTAAATCACTACCATAGTGAATATGTCCCTGTAAATCACTACCATAGTGAACATGTCCCTGTAAATCACTACTATAGTGGACATGTCCCTGTAAATCACTACCATAGTAGACATGTCCCTGTAAGTCACTACCATAGTGGACATGTCCCTGTAAATCACTACTATAGTAGACATGTCCCTGTAAATCACTACTATAGTAGACATGTCCCTGTAAATCACTACCATAGTGGACATGTCCCTGTAAATCACTACCATAGTGGACATGTCCCTGTAAATCACTACCATAGTGGACATGTCCCTGTAAATCACTACTATAGTGGACATGTCCCTGTAAATCACTACCATAGTAGACATGTCCCTGTAAATCACTATCATAGTGGACATGTCCCTGTAAATCACTACCATAGTGGACATGTCCCTGTAAATCACTACCATAGTGGACATGTCCCTGTAAATCACTACCATAGTGGACATGTCCCTGTAAATCACTACCATAGTGGACATGTCCCTGTAAATCACTACCATAGTGGACATGTCCCTGTAAATCACTACTATAGTAGACATGTCCCTGTAAATCACTACCATAGTAGACATGCCCCTGTAAATCACTACCATAGTGAACATGTCCCTGTAAATCACTACCATAGTGGACATGTCCCTGTAAATCACTACTATAGTGGACATGTCCCTGTAAATCACTAC